>NC_057809.1:275915070-275917820 GCF_018294505.1 Triticum aestivum | reverse complement strand
TCGGCGTGGCCGGCAAGAAGCACGCGGTGGCGCGTCGGGGAAGGCGGCGGCGGCTTAGCGCGGGCCGGGGAGGGTGCGGTGCGCCGCGGGAGGCAACGGGCCTCGGGGCCCTCCCTGGGCCTCCCGGGCCGGCGATGTGGGGCGAGGCGGCGAGCGAGTGAGGAGGCGACACGTGGCGGCGGCGGGGTCGACCCGGACATGTCCGTCGGTGGCAGACTTGTCCGTCGGCGCGCGATGACGAGTGGATCTAGGGTGTTCGGGGGGGAAGGAGAGGGAGATTTTTCGGGGGATCTTTAAATAGGCATAGGAGGAGCTAGGAGAGTCCAAATGAGGTGCGGTTTTCGGCCACGCGATCGTGATCGAACGCTCTAGATGATGGAAGGGTTTTTGGTGGGTTTTGGGCCAAACTGAAGGGGTGTTGGGCTGCAACACACACGAGGCATTTTCGGTCCCTCGGTTAACCGTTGGAGTATCAAACGAAGTCCAAATGATACGAAACTTGACAGGCGGTCTACCGGTAGTAAACCAAGGCCGCTTGGCAAGTCTTGGTCCAATCCGGAAACGTTTAATCCCCACACACGAAAGAAAGGTAGAAATGACCACCGGAGGAGAATGAAGCGCCGGAATGCAAAACGGACAACAGGGAAAAAGCTCGAATGCATGAGACGAACACGTATGCAAATGCAATGCACAAGATGACATGATATGAGATGCATGACAACGACAACAACACACGGAGACAAAGACCCGAACCGAGAAAATAAAATAACTAAACGCCGGAAACGGCAAGAGTTGGAATACAAATTGGGAAAGTTACATCCGGGGTGTTACAACACTCCACCACTACGAAAGGATCTCGTCCAAAGATCTAGGACTGAAAGAACGCCGGGTACTCAGAACGGAGGTGATCCTCGCGTTCCCAGGTAGCTTCACGGTCGGAATGGTGTGACCACTTGACTTTGAGAAATTTGATTGACTTATTGCGAGTCTTGCATTCAGTCTCTTCAAGAATAGCAACTGGGTGCTCACGGTAGGAGAGATCTTCTTGGAGCTCAATGTCCTCGAAGTTGACGGTGCGGTCAGGAGTCTTGAAGCACTTTCGGAGCTGAGAGACATGGAACACGTCATGAACATTTGCAAAGTTTGAAGGAGGCTCGAGTTGATAGGCGAGGTCGCCTCTCTTGCTGACAATCTTGAAACATCCCACGTATCTGGGGGCAAGCTTCCCTTTGATACCGAAGCGACAAGTACCTTTCATAGGAGAGACGCGGAGGTAAACATGATCTCCGATCTCGAAAGCCAAATCACGGTGCTTACTATCATAGTAGCTCTTCTGACGGGATTGGGCTGCTTTGAGGTTATCACGAATGACTTTGCACATTTTCCTCTGCCTCTATGATTAAGTCATTTCACAAAAGCTGACGTTCGCCGGTTTCAGACCAGTTGAGAGGGGTACGGCACTTCCTGCCATATAGAATTTCAAAAGGGGCCTTGCCCGAACTTGCTTGAAAATTGTTGTTGTAGGAGAATTCAGCATAAGGAAGACAATCCTCCCACTTCATGCCGAAGGAGATCACACAAGCCCTGAGCATATCTTCAAGAATCTGGTTGACACGCTCGACTTGACCACTAGTTTGAGGATGGAAAGCTGTGCTGAAGCGGATGTTGGTGCCCATGGCCTTCTAAAAAGAATCCCAAAACTTCGAGGTAAAGATGCTGCCACGGTCTGAAGAGATCACTTGAAGAATACCGTGTAGAGAGACAATTCGAGAGGTATAGAGTTCCGCCAATTGAGCTGCAGTGATTGACTCTTTGATAGGCAGAAAGTGAGCCACTTTGGTGAGTTTGTCGCTGACAACGAATATAGCATCATTGCCACGCTTGGACTTAGGAAACCCAGTCATGAAGTCCATCTCAATGTGGTCAAACTTCCATTCTGGAATGGCAAGAGGTTGGAGGAGACCTGCTGGCCTTTGGTGTTCTGCCTTGACTCTTCTGCAGACATCACATTCATTCACGAATTGTGCAATCTCGCGCTTCATTCGAGTCCACCAATAAGCCTGCTTGAGGTCCTGATACATCTTCGTACTCCCAGGGTGGATGGAGAGGAGAGAATTATGAGCCTCGTTCATGATCACTTTACGGAGGTCACCTTTGGGTACAACAATACAATCCTCAAAGAAGAGAGTGTCCTTGTCATCAAGGCGGTAGCACTTGTACTTGGGTTGACTCTTGGGAATCCCAATCTTCACCTTTTTCACCATAGCATCAAGAAGCTGGGCTTGGCAAATCTGGTCTGCCAAGGTAGGAGAGACTTGAAGGTTGGCGAGGAAACCTTGAGGAACAACTTGCAGATTAAGTTTGCGGAAAGCTTCACAAAGCTCGGATTGATAAGGCTTAAGAATAAGACTGTTGCAGTAAGCCTTTCTGCTCAATGCGTCAGCAATCACATTGGCCTTGCCTGGAGTATACTCGATACTCGGATTATACTCTTGAATCATTTCGACCCATCGAGTTTGCCTGAGGTTAAGATTAGGCTGAGTGAAGATGTACTTGTGACTCTTGTGGTCAGTGAAAATGTCCACTTTTCTTCCCAATAAGAGATGTCTCCAAGTCAAAAGAGCATGCACAACTGCCGCCAACTCAAGATCATGAGTGGGGTAGTTCTTCTCATTAGGCTTCAACTGGCGGCGGCGGGGTCGACCCGGACGTGTCCGTCGGCGGCAGACTTGTCCGGCAGCACGCGATGA
>NC_057809.1:275757044-275914772 GCF_018294505.1 Triticum aestivum | reverse complement strand
TAGGAGGAGCTAGGAGAGTCCAAATGAGGTGCGGTTTTCGGCCACGCGATCGTGATCGAACGCTCTAGATGATGGAAGGGTTTTTGGTGGGTTTTGGGCCAATTTGAAGGGGTGTTGGGCTGCAACACACACGAGGCCTTTTCGGTCCCTCGGTTAACCATTGGAGTATCAAACGAAGTCCAAATGATACAAAACTTGACTGGCGGTCTACCGGTAGTAAACCAAGGCCGCTTGGCAAGTCTTGGTCCAATACGGAAACGTTTAATCCCCACACACGAAAGAAAGGTAGAAATGACCACTGGAGGAGAACGAAGCGCCGGAATGCAAAACGGACAACGGGGAAAAAGCTCGAATGCATGAGACGAACACGTATGCAAATGCAATGCACATGATGACATGATATGACATGAATGACAACGACAACAACACACGGAGACAAAGACCCGAACCCAAGAAAATAAAATAACTAAACACCGGAAACGGCAAGAGTTGGAATACAAATTGGGAAAGTTACATCCGGGGTGTTACACATCTATTGTCCTACCCTCCCGTGGCAGCGTGGTCCTTATGGAAACTAAGGGATATTAAGGCCTCCTTTTAATAGAGTACCGGAACAAAACATTAACACATAGTGAATACATGAACTCCTCAAACTACGGTCATCACCAGTAAGTATCCCGATTATTGTCACTTAACACATAATAGGTGACTATAGACTTGCAAGATAGGATCAAGAACACTCATATATTGATTAAAACATAATAGGTTCAGATCTGAAATCATGGCACTCGAGCCCTAGTGACAAGCATTAAGCATAGCAAAGTCATAGCAACATCAATCTCAGAACATAGTGGATACTAGGGATCAAACCATAACAAAACTAACTCGATTACATGATAGATCCCATCCAACCCATCACCGTCCAGCAAGCCTACGATGGAATTACTCATGCACGGCGGTGAGCATCATGAAATTGGTGATGGAGGATGGTTGATGATAACGATGGCGATGGATTCCCCTCTCTGGAGCCCCGAACGGACTCCAGATCAGCCCTCCCGAGAGGTTTTAGGGCTTAGCGTCGGCTCCGAATCGTAAAACGCGATGAATTCTTCTCTCTGATTTTTTTCTCCCCGAAACACAATATATGGAGTTGGAGTTGGAGTCGGAGAGGCACCAGGGGGCCCACGAGGTAGGGGGCGCGCCCCCCACCCTCGTGGAGAGGTGGTGGCCCCCTGGCCTTCATCTTTTGCAGGTATTTTTTTATATTTTCCAAAAAGTTGCTCCGTGAAGTTTCAGGTCATTCCGAGAACGTTTGTTTCTGCACATAAATAACACCATGGTAATTCTGCTGAAAACAGCGTCAGTCCGGGTTAGTTCCATTCAAATCATGCAAGTTAGAGTCCAAAACTAGGGCAAAAGTGTTTGGAAAAGTAGATACGACGGAGATGTATCAAACAATAACATTTTCTTTACCCTTCTTGTGTTTAACAACATAAGGGAAAGTCTCAATGAATTCAACCCATTTAGCATGTCTACGGTTAAGTTTTGCTTGACTTTTAATGTGCTTCAAAGATTCATGATCAGAATGTATAACAAATTCCTTGGCCCATAAATAATGTTGCCATGTTTCTAAGGTCCGAACAAGAGAATATAATTCTTTATCATAAGTAGAATAGTTCAGACTAGGCCCACTCAATTTTTCAGAAAAGTATGCAACAGGTTTGCCATCTTGTAATAACACACCTCTTCATCCAATTCCACTAGCATCACATTCAAGCTCAAAGGTCTTATTAAAATCAGGAAGTTGGAGTAAAGGAGCATGTGTCAACTTATCTTTCAATATCGTGAAGGCTTCATCCTGTGCGGTACCCCAAACAAAAGGCACATCCTTCTTTGTAAGCTCGTTGAGAGGTGCAGCAATGGTGCTGAAAACTCTCACAAAACGCCTATAGAAACCAGCGAGGCCAAGGAAACTCCTCACTTTTGTGACCGTTTTGGGCTGCGGTGAACTCTGAATAGCTTCAATCTTAGCTTTATCAACTTCAATTCCCTGTGGAGTAACAACATAGCCAAGAAAAGATACTCGGTCGGTGCAAAAGGTGCACTTTCCAAAGTTACCAAACAAATGTGCATCACGTAGAACAATAAAAACAGCACATAAATTTTACAAATGTTCCTGCAAAGATGTGCTATAAATCAATATGTCATTAAAGTAAACTACCACAAATCGTCCAATGAAAGCACGTAAAACTTCATTCATTAATCTCATGAAAGTTCTAGGTGCATTAGTTAACCAAAAGGCGTGACTAGCCACTCATATAATCCAAACTTAGTTTTAAATGATGTTTTGCATTCGTCTCCCAATTTCATACGAATTTGATGGTATCCACTATGCAAATCAGTTTTGGAGAATATTATAGAGCCACTCAATTCATCAAGCATATCATCTATCCTAGGAATAGGATGACGATAACGAATAGTAATATTATTAATGCCTCTATAATCAACACACATACACGATGTACCATCCTTTTTAGGCACTAGTATAATAGGAACAACACAAGGACTAAGAGATTCACGTATATAATCTTTGTCGAGCAGCTCTTGTACATGACGCAAAATATCCTTCATCTCCTCCGAAACCAACCATAACTCTTGTTTCCCCACACATACGGACTCTAAAAACAGCCTATACTTAAGTATTTCGAAAATACATGGGCCTGGCCCAATAATAAGGTTATGCAGCACCTAGACTAGCCTCTGGACGAAATTTATGAAGTGGCATCTTGTATATTTCGTCCAAGGCTTCATGCACTCCTTATCGTGGCTTCAAAGGCCTGAAATCATCACTTGTAACTCCGTTCTGGATCCCCTTGCGCATGCCATCATCTCCATGCTTGGTCTTGCTCCAGTGTTCATCCCTCTTATCCACGCCAGGCCCTTCATTTGTAAGCAAAACAAATGTATCCAATTTAGGCAGCATCATATTCTCATGAACATCAGAATCATTACCAAGAAACGAAAGTACCTGATAATTTAATTGGCGTGCGCGAGCTCTAGTAATTGGTCCAGTATGTATAGCAGCAGGGGCTGTGGGTGTAACAATGGTATTGATGTCCTCATCAGGAACATCATGCACAAAGATACACACACAACAAGAAGCAGATATGGCATAAGTTTTCTGGGACTTAGCCGAAAATGACCAAGTCTGGAATGAGCGCTAGGTACTATATCACGCACGAGCGCTGCATAGCATGCAGAAGAGGTGGGCTGGGCAAATGCTCACCTAGCGAGCTCGACCTTAGTCGGCTAGCTGGTCGTCGCGGGCCCATGTGGGCAGGCGCGGTTGTGGCCCACCAGGTGAGCGAGTGGGCGCGGTCAACGGGCACAGGCGCGAGGCGCTCGCTTGAGTTCTTGGATGGCATGGCGGCGCGGGACTCCGGCACCGGCGGGGGTGGTCTGGCGAGGTCGAGAAAAGGTCGCGGGGCTCCGGCGAGGTGGGTGGATTCCAGGAACGGGTAGATCCAGGTGCAGGGATCTCGGATCTGGCGTCGGGGTGATCGGCGGCGCTCGGACGCGGTGCAGGCAGAGGAAGGCGTGGCTCCAGCGAGCAGGTGTGGTGGCTAGTCGGAGGGAGGCGTGGGGCGGCGCTGGGAAGGCAGGTCGGTGAGGGCGCGATGGCGAGCGGCGCGAGGCTTGGGGAGCCGGGCAATGCGGGCGGCGGCGGCGGTGGTTGATACGTGTCAGGTGGTGATTGGATGGGGCGGCAGTGGTGGATGCGTCCGGCGCGGGCGGACATGTCCAGCGGCGCGAGGAGGAAGAGGACTAGGCTTTTGCCTGGAATTGGAGGGGGAGATGCCTTTATACAGCATCATATTGACTCTCCTGAATCCAGTTCTTGTTTGACAAGTGGACGGAAGCCTTTCACTATCTTGAAGCCTCTCTGTCTGAATATTATGGCCTCTGAAAAGTCTGCAAGGAAGGGTGGCAGGCAGCGCCGTGGCAATACTGCTCTCAATCTGCCTCCCAATCTATTTGAATTGTACAAGTCTGGTCCAGAGGAGAGCTACAATCGGCGCAAGACCAGAATACAATGTATCCGAAAATATTGGGCTGAAAAGTGGTTCAAGTACAACTTCGGCACTCCTGAGTATGTTAAAAAGAATGCTATCAAGCGCCCGTGGGGCGATTTTCTTGACAAGAATCTGTAACCCAAGTCGAAGCCTGAAGCTATTGCCCAAGGCTTCTATCTGTGCATGGTTCGAGGACCTCAGCCAGAAAATGCAAACCCATCATCTCTTCTATGGTGTCGTGACGACAATCTCTTCAAGCGCAAGTTTTAGTCCACAAAGGTGTCAGCTGTCAAGAACAGGAAGGAACTCGGACTCCACTTCAACCCTGGTCCGTCTGCTCCAAGGTCGGATGGCACACGTGACGCCAATCCCAATGTCATTGGCCCCTTCAATGGCTTCGATGGGCTCCTATCCCATATTGCTGCTCAGAGGGCCATGGTAGATCAATCTGCGGATGATGCAGACTCGAAGGATGTACCTGCATCACCGAAGCAGAAGAAAAAGAAGTCAAAAGCTTCAAAGCCCTTTGCTGCTCCAAAGTCTTCAAAGAAAGAGCGTGCCTCTGCCCAAGTACGGCTCAGTGTTGAGCCAATCTATGTTTCTCCACCTGACAATCGCGAGTGCCGCATTGTGTCAATGGAAAGGACACCTACGGGGTCACTGGGATCCCTTCTACGGTTGGTAGGCGCGAGGTTGTGCAAAGAGCGGGTCTGATAGGAAGCACACAGATCGTTTACCTAGGTTCGGGCCGCGAAGATGCGTAATACCCTAGTCCTGCTTTGGTGGATGTATTTGAGTGTTCTTGTGTTCTTTTGTTCTTGAGCTAGCTACGGGGTGCAACTTTGCCCAAAAGAGCCGAATCCCTCTCATGGTCGCCTTGGGCCTCCTCGTATAGGACAAAGGGGTTGCCACAGTGGCACACAGGAGGTGGAAAGGTCGACAGTGGATGAGTCTATCCTCTGGGACCGTCGGACAAACACATTTAATGCGCTGCCGACGTGCCCTCCTTGCTTTATCAGGGACGCCAGGGAAGCACGTCCCAGCTGTCACCGCCTCGCCTGGCCTCGACACGCGTCCGAGCTGATGAGGCATCGTGGCGCCACGTTGGCTGGCTGCTGGGTTGGCGCAGTGGTGGAGCCTTCATGAAGGGTCGCATGCCACCATGCAGGTGCCTGCTGAGTCGGTGTAGAGGCCGCCCGTCGCCATGCATGTGCCTGCCTAGCTGGTTGAGCTAGCAACTGCTTGGGAGCGGTGGTGGAGTCTTGGCTGGCGCGGGCCTGGCAGTGGCCCTGCTGATGCCCTTGGCAAGGGCTTTGTCGTGGCGTTGTAGTCGTCCCCGGCAAGGGTCTTGCCGGGTGTCTTGTGGATTTCCTCGGCTAGGATCCCGCTGAGGGTCGCCGTCTTCTGGTCCTCACATGTTAATGATCTTGACGAAGATTTGCATGCCACCACAGAGGTGCCTCCCGAGCCTTGGTTCCAGTGTAGTTGGTTGGGTTGGAACCTATGGGCTCAAGGCTGCCTCGGCAAGGATCTTGCCGAGGGAGTCCACCTCGCCCTCTTGCTCTCCCGCATTTCTGGTCTTGGCGTTGCCTTGGTTGCCTCGTGTTTTGGCTTCTCTCCGTTTTCCCTCATCTGCCCTACTAAGTGTGGTCGTGGCGCGTGGCTCTGACTGCCCGTGCACAAGTAAAGGGGTCAAAATAAGAGCCCCTACTTTTGTACACCGACAGGAGCCCCCGGGCATGGGCGACACATAAGCGCACCGCGTTGTTGGGCTAGGCCTAGAACGGTGCATGGGCAGGTGGGGCGGATTTTATCACAGTAACTTCTCGTTCGTTGCGCTTCCCCATGACATGTGTTGAACACGCGACATGGAGGGTCATGTGTGACGTGGGGTCATGCGTGGGGCGGTTTCCGCACGCATGCGTCACATCATGGTAAAGAGGCGGCTCGCGCCTTCCCCGTAAAAAGAGGGAGGCATAGGGGTGCGGCTCATTTACTTGGGCAGACTCAGGTCATGGTCTTCAAGGCGTCAGTCCCCCATGATCACGGGGTGGGGAACGGTCGCCTCACCCATCCCCTCAATTCTGCTTGCTCGCCACATGTCCCCCATGCAGGTGGCAGGTGGTGGAGGCGGGAAACTGGGCCGTCGCTGATTGGGGCAGCGGGTCGGTCCTGATTCCCTACGCCTCCGGTGGCTGGATTGGTTGAGTGGGGCGGCCAAGCCTCGACATCGCCCCTTTATAAGGAGGGGGGGAGATGTCATCCCACATTCTCCCAGCATCCATCCTCCATTCACTTCGGCTCCTTTCTTCCATCTGTTATGGCGAGAGGAGGCGCCGGCCCTTCGACGGTGGCGGCGAGGGTTGCTGCTCGTCAGCGCGTCCCTCCTCCCCAAGAGCTCGTGGCGGCGGAGCCGGTCACGAGAGAAAGGGAGAGGGGGTGAGGCCGAGGTCGTCGTGACGCTCGAGGAAGAGGGGGACGGGGCGACACATCGGCCTCGCCTCCACCACTCGATGCCTCCCCAGATGGAGGGCCACGTCGGGGACTAGCCCCGCAAGTTCTTCATTAGGCTGCGCCGGCCACCACGTCGCCGCCTCCGTCTCCCTACCCTATTTGCTCGGGGGACAGAGCTCAATCCACCCCACGCCCTCAGGTTGCACATGAGGGGCTACGGGAATGGTGGCACGCGGGTCGACGTCGACTTCCCCGCTCCTCATGTCATGTACCTCCGCTGCGGATGGAAGACGTTCGCTCGCGTCCACAGCCTGACGGTGGGGCTTGTCCTCTACTTCAAGTTAATGGAGGGCGGCCTGCTCTTTGTCAAGGTCTTTGGAGATCTTGGAATTCGCCTGAAGTGTTGTGTGGAGACCTCCTCCGACGATGAAGACTCCTCTTCAAGCGGGAGTGATGAGGAGGACAGCGACAGCGATGACGAGAGCGTCGAGCGGGGTCACGTTGACCTCGTCTCCGACTGACCGTGTCGCCACGCCCTACGTCGTGCGGCCTGCCGAGGGCCTTCCTCGCCAAGCTCTCCATCGGGGCGCTCCCCGTTGTCTCCTTGGGCGGCTGGCGTAGGAGGGCCAGAGAAGGCGAAGAAGGCGGGTGGCGGCCGTCAAGTCGGAATATGTGGGCACCGACGACTTCGTCGCGTATCACCGGCCCGCTGCCTCATCTTCCAGCTCCCCTCCCGGCACCGGGACATTCTCTTGGTGCCTTCTGCTCCTTGCACCTCGCCTAGGCAATCTTTTTGCCCTCCTGCCATCTTGTTCCACCTTCTGAGGAGAGGGACAAGAAAGGGATTACGGGCATCTTATCTTTTTTTTAGTTTGTAAGCCTGCGGGCACTTGTTAGATTTAAAATTTGTAATCCCCTTGCTCATGTTTTTAATTCCGTACAAACTGTACCTATATGGGATGTTTTTAATGAAAAAGGGTGCTTGCCGGGTTCTCTGTGCGAGAGAGAGGCCCATGCCAAGGAATGAACCCTTGTTATTTCTAATATAAACATTGTCGCCCGGCAACAGGCCTTGCCATCCCCTGACTTCAGTCGACCATTCTCACGCTTTTAGCGGAGGCAGGGCGAACTAGAGTTAGGCCCTTCGTTTATTTCCTTGCCACCGCGTCTACGACCCGGTTCTGTACTAGGGACTTGGATAAAAAAAGAAAGGGGGAGCACGGTAATCTTGGAGCAAAACGAGGTTTCATTTGTCCCAGTTCTATACGGAAATGCACGACAGGGGGATGAAGGACTTATCTGAATCCGCAGCCCCCGGCAACTTTGGCTTGCCGTGGTTAGATCCTTGTGTCTTCAGCCCCCGGCAGTCTTCGCCTGCCGAGGCCGGAGCGCCGGTTTGTTTTCTCTCTCCCAAGCGGCTCAGTAGAAGTGTCCACGTGCCCTGCGAACGAAAGAATACAGAAATACGCACACTCGACCTCTAGGCTAGGGGTTAGTCGCCACTATGCACTATCAACCCTAACCGAGGGAGAGACTTAACCTAGCATGCATGCTAAAACTTAGGGCGCCAGCGCTTCATTTATTTATGCTCAGGGTCTACGCCTGGCTTTGTACAGAGGGTTACATGCCTTGCCAGCAAGGCTTGTAAAAAAGGTGGTTTGCCGGGGGGCGGCAACCGCGCCTTACGGGTAAAACTTGCGAAGATGTTCAATGTTCCAGGAGTTGCTCACAGGAACAGCATCTTCGGTCTCCAGGCGGACTGCACCAGGCCTGGTGACTCGTATTACCCGATAAGGACCTTCCCACTTTGGCGTCAACTTGTTGGAATTCTTGGCCGACTGAATGCGCCGAAGAACAAGGTCGCCTTCCTCAAAGCTTCGGGCATGAACCTTGCGGCTATGGTAGCGGCGCAAGGCTTGCTGGTAGCGTGCTGCTCTCACAGCCGCCCAAAGACGATCTTCCTCAAGGAGCGTTGCGTCATCTTGCCGCAATTGCTCTTGCTTAAGCTCATTGTAAGCGAGCACTCGAGGTGACCCGTATATGAGTTCCATGGGGAGAACTGCTTCTGCCCGTATACCAGGGCAAAGGGTGTCTGGCCGGTGGATCGATCTAGCGTCGTTCTGATCAACCAAAGAACCATCGGCAACTCATCAATCCAGCGCCCTCCGCTCTTGTGCAGCCTGTCAAAAGTCTTTGTCCTCAGGCCTCGCAACACTACAGCATTTGCCCTCTCCGCCTGGCCGTTGCTCCGTGGGTGTGCCACGGAAGCGAAACAGACCCTGCTGCCGAGGTCTTGGGTGTATTGCATGAAGGTGTGGCTTGTGAACTGTGTGTCATTGTCGGTGATGACTCTGTTTGGCACACCAAAATGGCAAACTAGCCCCTTGAAGAACTTGACGGTTGACTGTGATGTCACCTTCCTCACTGCTTCCACCTCTGGCCACTTTGTGAACTTGTTGATCGCAATGTACAAGTACTCAAGGCCCCTGACAGTGCGGGGGAAAGGGCCCAGGATGTCGAGCCCAGACCGAGAATGGTGAGGAAAGAGGAATGGTTTGGAGGGCTTGAGCTGGTTGATGAACCTTCTTTGAATGGAACTGACACGCTTCACACTTGGTTACTAGTACCATTGCATCCTGGAGGGCAGTGGGCCAGAAGAAACCTAGCCGGAATGCCTTGCCAGCAAGGGCCCTTGACCCTATGTGGGAGCCACATATGCCTCCGTGTATCTCTGCCAATAGCTCCAGTCCTTCCTCCCGGGGAATGCACTTCAATTTCACATTGTTCGGTCTCTTCCTGTATAGGATGTCATCGATGAACTGATACATGGCAGACCGGCGGGCTACTTTCTCTGCCTCTTTCTTCTCCTCAGGAATCTCCCCTATTTGGAGGAATCGGATGGTATGTTGTGCCCATGCTGGAGCCTGGGGCTCGACGGCGAGGACCAAAGGCATTTCTTCTGCCATGGGAGCAGCCATCTCTACGGCCAGGGCTTGACGGCCCGCCAAAATCAGTCGCTCCTCGACAGGCTCAGAATCCGCGGCAACACCCTTGTCGGCGGCCCCTGGGGGCTCAGTGGGAAAGTACTTGCCGGGGCCTAATTTCCTCCATTTGTTCTGCTCCATTGATGGTTCGACGGACGGTTGAGTTAACCGAAGCAAAAAGGTACCTAGTTCCATAGGTAGCTTGAATGCAGCGCGTTTTGACAGGTAATCGGTGATGTCATTCTCCGCTCGGGGAACGTGCTCCGCTTGTATACTGTCAAAGCGCTCCTCCAGTTTCCTCACCTCATCTACGTAGGCATCCATCAACGGGCTCTGATAATCTTTGTTGACTTGTCCGACGACAAGCTGTTAATCCTCCTGACGATGAGCTTCTTGACCCCGAGGTCCGCCGCGATCCCGAGGCCGACAAGCAACCCCTCGTACTCAGCAGTGTTGTTGGTGGACATATCCCTGGGAAAGTGCATCTGGATCACATACTTGAGGTGCTCTTTGGTGGGTGCGATGAGCAGCACACCAGCACCGGCGCCTTGCAGCGAGAAAGCCCTGTCAAAGTACATGATCCAGTTGCGACTTGCTTCCTTGTCGGGGAGGGTGGTCTCCTGGATTTCCTTGTCAGGTGTTGAGGTCCATTCTGCAATGAACTCTGCCAAGACTCTGCTCTGGATTGTCGAAGTACTTTCAAACTTCAAACCAAAGCTCGAAAGCTCCAAGGCCCACTCCACAATCCTTCCGGTTGCATCTGGGTTGTGCAGTATCCGTTGTAACGGGAGGCGGGTGACGACGGTGATTTCGTGTGCTTGGAAGTAGTGACGCGTCTTCCTCGAGGCCATAGGAAGACTGAAGAGCAATTTCTACACACCAGAGTACCTTGACCTAGCCCCCTGCAGGAGGGAGCTGATAAAGTAAACCGGGTGCTGCATCATCTTCTTCTTCTGCACCACCTCATTTGATTGCATGGGGCCTGTCCTGATGGCGTCAGACTCCACCGGGGGCCTCGCCTTGCCGGCATCGGGCCCTGATGAGGACATCAATACCATTGTTACACCCACAGCCCCTGCTGCTATACATACTGGACCAATTACTAGAGCTTGTGCACGCCAATTGAATTATCAGGTACTTTCGTTTCTTGGTAATGATTCTAATGTTCATGAGAATATGATGCTGCCTAAATTGGATACATTTGTTTTGCTTACAAATGAAGGGCCTAGCTTGGACAAGAAAGATGAACGTTGGAGCAAGTTCAAGCATGGAGATGATGGCATGCGCAAGGGGATCGAGAACGGAGTTACAAGTGATGATTTCAGGACTTTGAATCCACCATAAGGAGTGCATGAAGCCTTGGACGAAATATACAAGATGCCACTTCATAAATTTCGTCCAGAGGCTATTCTAGGTGCTGCGTCACCTTATTATTGGGCCAGGCCCATGTATTTTCGAAATACTTAAGTATAGGCTGTTTCTAGAGTCCGTATGTGTGGGGAAACAAGAGTTAGGGTTGGTTTCGGACCCCTCCTCCAAGGGCCACGAAATTCCCCCCTCTTCCTCCATATATACAGCCCTTAGGGCATCATTTAGACTTTGGGTTTTCTTTAGATTGAAGTTCGCCATAGCTACAACTTCGCGTACTTCGTTTGTGTTCAACGACCAGACAAAGGAATCTCAGAACCCCACCTTGATGAATAAAGCTTTCCTCTTTTATTCGCAATATCCAGATTGCAATCTCAGTTCTTTCTTGTTCTTCGTTTGCTCGCAGGAAATAGACCCTCGTGGTCAATAACCCTCGAAAGTTGGTTTAGCGATTGCTAAGGTGCAACGTCTTTGCACGTTCGTAGTCGAATCGTCAAAGTCGACTCCCATAGAAAATGATATCTATCTCATCGAAACATCGGGACACCTTCGCCTCTATCAGGCCCTGCCGGGGGAACCTCTAGCTTGCCATCCGCCAGTCCCGCCGTCGCCACTGCCTCTTTACCGACCTCCCTCTGCACCACTAGCACGGCACTGACCACTTGATTTGTCGCCGCCAGATACAGCAGCAACGACTCTTGTGGTTTAGGCGCAACCAGTATTGGTGTAGAGGAAGGTATTTCTTCAGATCCTACAATGCTGCCTCGACCTCTCAGGTACACTCCATTGGGCCCGCCTTCTTCAAGATCTTGAAAAAGGGAAGGGCATGCTCAGCGGACTTGGAGATGAATCTACTCATGGCGGCAATGCATCCATTTAGCCGATGCACATCCTTGATCCGCTTGGGTGCCTCAATCTTCTCAATAGCCTTGATTTTGTCTGGGTTTGCCTCGATCCCATGCTGCGACACAAAGAACCCGAGAAGTTTGCCAGACGAAACGCCGAAGACATACTTTTCAAGGTTTAGCTTGAGGTTGATCTTGCGTAGGTTGGCAAACGTCTGTTCTAAGTCTTGTACAAGGGTTACCTTGTCCTTGGTTTTGACCACTGTGTCATCCATATAAGCTACCATATTTCTATGTAGCTAGGGCTCAAAACCAATTTGGACCGCCCTTGCGAATGTCGAGCCAGCACTCTTCAACCTGAAGGCCATCCGTAAAAAGCAATATGTACCACATGGGGTGATGAATGCAGTCTTCTCTTCGTCTTCCTTTGCCGTGAAGATCTGGTGGTAGCCCGAGTAGGCGTCGAGGAACAACAACAGATTGCACCCGGCTGTGGAGTCTACAATCCGGTTAATGCGCGGCAACGGGAAGGGGTCCTTAGGACAAGCCTTATTGATATCTGTGTAATTGATACACAGCCTCCACTTCCCGTTCGCCTTGCGCACCACCACCAGATTGGCCAACCACGTTGGATGGAGCACTCCTCTCACCAAGCCCACCGCTTCCAATTTCCTGATCTCCTTTGTGATGAATTATTGCTGTTCCAAAGCTTGTTTCCTAACCTTCTTCTTGACGGGTCACGCATGGGGACAGACAGCAAGATGGTGCTCAATCACTTCCCTAGGAACACCGGGGATGTCAGCTGCTTGGCATGCAAACACATCGACATTCGCCCACAGGAAAGTGATGAGCGCGCTTTCCTATTTGCTGTCGAGGGTGGAGCTTATGGTGAAGGCCCCTCCCATGCCATCCTCCTTGGCGGGCACCCTCTTGGTCTCTAGAGGTGCAGCTCTGGATTTCTTGCTCTTGCTGGTGGATCTCTCTGGCACGTCCTCAACGGTATCACAACACTCCGAAGAGGTGCGCTTGCCGGAGTGGGTGCGAGAGGTCCTGCTGGTCTTCTTCTCTCCCGTGACTTCGGCGGCAGGAGCAGGCACCTTGGCGGCAGCTGCTGCAACTGCTTCTCGTTAGAGTTGGTCAGCGCATGTCAGCGCATCCTTCTTGTCTCAGGGAACGGTGATGATGGTCATCGGCCCAGGCATCTTCAGCGTGTTGTAGGCGTAATGTGATGCCACCATGAACTTGGCTAGCACTGGGCGGCCGAGAATCCCGTTGTAGGGCAAGGGAATCTCGGCTATGTCGAAGACAATCTTCTCCGTCCTGTAGTTCAGCTCGCCTCCAAATGTCATAGGTAGCGTGACCTTCCCCTTCGGTTGGCTCGTTCCCGGGTTGACCCCTTGAAATGTGCCCGTTTCTCCATCAGGAATTTGCATCCTTTTGATCACAAGGGGTGAGATCAAGTTCAGACGGGCCCCGCCATCAACTAGCATCTTGTTCGCCTTGAGGTTGCGTATTGTTGGTGAAGCCAACAACGGCAAACACCCAACCGCAGTTGTGAGATCAGGGTGGTCCTCGGTGTCAAAGATGATGGGCGTGTTGGACCACTTCAGAGGCTTCTGAGCGTCGAACGACGGCTCTGCTGCTGTGATCTCACGCGCCCACTGCTTGAGCTGGCGGTGAGAAGTATGCAGCGAGGTGCCACCATTGACGCACATGGCCTCTGTAGACTTTTGGGACTCATGCTCGCCGGACTCGTCGTCCTCGTCATGATCGTCGTCTTCCTGCTTCTTGTCACGGCCCCGAGCGGGCCTCTCTTGCTGATGGTCCTTGCCGCGGCGGCCCCCTTGGCCGCCGCGCTTCTTGTCGGACCCTTCGGCACCATCTTGACCCTTCTCCTTCCCCTTGACCGCGGCGGCCCCCTTTTCAGCAAGCAGCTCAACATGTCGGCAGTTCTGGAGGTCATGGCCCTTGGTGTGGTGGATCTTGCAATACCGCTTGTCGGCAGCTGCGTGCTACCTCTTGAGCACTGCGTTGGTTTTGCCTTGAAGAGGAAAGGGTGATGCAGTAAAGTAGCGTAAGTATTTCCCTCAGTTATTGAGAACCAAGGTATCAATCCAGTAGGAGATCACGCTCGAGTCCCACGCACCTACACAAACAAATAAGAACCTCGCAACCAACGCGATAAAGGGGTTGTCAATCCCTTCACGGTGACTTACAAGAGTGAGATCAGATAGATATGATAAGATAATATTTTTGGTATTTTTACGATAAAGAGAAATAAAGATGCAAAGTAAAATAAACAACAATAGAAATAGCTAAGTGTTGGAAGATTAATATGATGGAAGATAGACCCGGGGGCCATAGGTTTCACTAGTGGCTTGTCTCAAGAGCATAAGTATTATGGTGGGTAAATGAATTACTGTCGAGCAATTGATAGAATTGAGCATAGTTATGAGAATATCTAGGTATGATCATGTATATAGGCATCACGTCTGCGACAAGTAGACCGAAACGATTCTGCATCTAGTACTATTACTCCACACATCGACCGCTATCCAGCATGCATCTAGAGTATTAAGTTCATAAGAACAGAGTAATGCTTTAAGTAATATGACATGATGTAGAGGGATAAACTCATGCAATATGATATAAACTCTATCTTTTTATCCTCGATGGCAACAATACAATACGTGCCTTGCTGCCCCTGCTGTCACTGGGAAAGGACACCGCAAGATTGAACCCAAAGCTAAGCACTTCTCCCGTTGCAAGAAAGATCAATCTAGTAGGCCAAACCAAACTGATAATTCGAAGAGACTTGCAAATATAAACCAATTATACATAAAAGAATTTAGATAAGAATCAAATATTGTTCATAGATAAACTGGATCATAAACCCACAATTCATCAGATCTCGACAAACACACCGCAAAAAGAAGATTAAATCGAATAGACCTCCAAGAAGATCGAGGAGAACTTTGTATTGAGATCCAAAGAGAGAGAAGAAGCCATCTAGCTAATGACTATGGACCCGAAGGTCTGAAGTAAACTACTCACACATCATCGGAGAGGCCATGGAGTTGATGTAGAGGCCCTCCGTGATCAATGCCCCCTCCGGCGGAGTTCCGGAAAACGCCCCAAGATGGGATCTCTCGGGTACAGAAGGTTGCGGCGGTGGAATTAGGTTTTCGTGGTGCTCCTGGATGTTTGGGGGGTACGTGGACTTATATAGGAGGAAGAAGTAGGTCGGTGGAGCAACGAGGGGCCCACGAGGGTGGAGGGCGCGCCCAGGGGGTAGGCACGCCCCCTGCCTCGTGGCCTCCTCGATTGTTTCTTGACACCCACTCCAAGTCTCCTGGATCACGTTTGTTGAGAAAATCACGTTCTCGAAGGTTTCATTCCATTTGGACTTCGTTTGATATTCCTTTTCTGCGAAACACTGAAATAGGCAAAAAAATAGCAATTTGGGCTGGGCCTCCGGTTAATAGGTTAGTCCCAAAAATAATATATAAGTGTAAAATAAATCCCATTAACATCCAAAAAAGATAATATAATAGCATGGAGCAATCAAAAATTATAGATACGTTGGAGACGTATCAAGCATCCCCAAGCTTAATTCCCTGCTCGTCCTCGAGTAGGTAAATGATAAAAAATTGATGTGGAATGCTCCCTAACATATTTCTCAATGTAATTTTTCTTTATTGTGGAATGAATGTTCAGATCCGAAAGATTCAAGATAAAAGTTTAATATCGATATAAAATAATAATACTTCAAGCATACTAACTAAGCAATCATGTCTTCTCAAAATAACATGGCCAAAGAAAGTTCATCCCTACAAAATCATATAGTTTGGTCATGCTCCATTTTCATCACACAAGAATGCTCTCATCATGCACAACCCCGATGACAAGCCAAGCAATTGTTTCACACTTTAGTAATCTCACACTTTTTTCAACTTTCACGCAATACATGAGCTTGAGACATGGATATAGCACTATGGGTGGAATAGAATATAATGAAGGGGGTTATGTGGAGAAGACAAAAAAGGAGAAAGTCTCACATCGACGCGGCTAATCAATGGGCTAAGGAGATGCCCATCAATTGATGTCAATGCAAGGAGTAGGGATTGCCATGCAACAGATGCACTAGAGCTATAAATGTATGAAAGCTCAACAAAAGAAACTAAGTGGGTGTGCATCCAACTTTCTTGCTCACGAAGACCTAGGGCACTTGAGGAGGCCCATTGTTGGAATATACATCCCATGTTCTATAATGAAAAATTCCCACTAGTATATGAAAATGACAAAGCAAGAGACTCTCTATCATAAAGATCATGGTGCTACTTTGAAGCACAAGTGTGGAAAAAGGATAGTAGCATTGCCCCTTTTTATTCTCTATTGGGGGGGCTTCTTTTTTTTGCCTTTCTCTTTTTTGGGACAATGCTCTATTAATGATGATCATCACACTTCTATTTATTTACAACTCGATAGTAGAATAAGATATGACTCTATATGAATGCCTCCAATGGTGTACCGGGATGTGCAATGACTCATGAGTGACATGTATGAAAAATTATGAACGGTGGCTTTGCCACAAATACGATGTCAACTACATGATCATGCAAGGCAATATGACAATGATGATGCGTGTCATAATAAACAAAACGGTGGAAAGTTGCATGGCAATATATCTCAGAATGGTTATGGAAATGCCATAATAGGTAGGTATGGTGGCTGTTTTGAGGAAGATATAAGGAGGTTTATGTGTGATAGAGCGTATCGTATCATGGGATTTGGATGAACTGGCGAAGTTTGCACCAACTCTCAAGGTGAGAAAGGGCAATGCACGGTACCGAAGAGGCTAGCAATGATGGAAGGGTCAGAGTGCGTATAATCCATGGACTCAACATTAGTCATAAAGAACTCACATACTTATTGCAAAAATCTACAAGTCATCAAAAACCAAGTATTACGCGCCTGCTTCTAGGGGGGTAGATTGGTAGGAAAAGACCATCGGTCGTCCCCGACTGCCACACATAAGGAAGACAATCAAATAACACCTCATGTTTCAAATTTGTTACATAATGTTTACCATACGTGTATGCTACCGGACTTGCAAACTTCAACACAAGTATTTCTCAAATTCACAACTACTCAACTAGAACAACTTTGATATCACTATCTCCATATCTCAAAACAATCATCAAGTATCAAACTTCTCTTAGTATTCAATGCACTTATATGAAAGTTTTTATTATGCCTAAAAGCAAATTGTCATGTTGTTCTAAAGGACTCTCAAAATAATATAAGTGAAGCATGAGAGATCAATTATTTCTATAAAATAAAACCACCGCCGTGCTCTAAAAGATATAAGTGAAGCACTAGAACAAAAACTATATAGCTCAAAAGATATAAGTGAAGCACATAGAGTATTCTAATAAATTTCAAATCCTGTGAGTCTCTCTCAAAAGGTGTGTACAGCAAGGATGATTGTGGTAAGCTAAAAAGCAAAGACTCAAATCATGCAAGACGCTCCAAGAAAAACACATATCATGTGGCGAATAAAAATATAGCTCCAAGTAAAGTTACCGATAGACGAAGACGAAAGAGGGGATGCCTTCCGGGGCATCCCCAAGCTTAGGCTTTTTGGTGTCCTTAAATTTTACCTTGGGGTGCCATGGGCATCCCCAATCTTAGGCTCTTGCCACTCCTTGTTCCATAATCCATCAAATCTTTACCCAAAACTTGAAAACTTCACAACACAAAACTTAAAAGAAAATCTTCGTGAGCTCCGTTAGGAAAAGAAAACAAACCACCACTTCAAGGTACTGTAATGAACTCATTATTTATTTATATTTGTGTCAAACCTACTTTATTCCAACTTCTCTATGGTTTATAAACTCTTTTACTAGCCATAGATTCATCAAAATAAGCAAACAACACAAGAAAAACAGAATCTGTCAAAAACAGAACAGTCTGTAGTAATCTGTAGGTTTCGAATACTTACGGAACCCCAAAAATTCTAAAATAAATTTATGGACGTGAGGAATTTATCTATTAATCATCTACAAAAATAATTAACTAAATATCACTCTCCAGATAAAAATGGCAGCAATTCTCGTGAGCGCTAAAGTTTCGGTTTTTACAGCAAGATAAAAAGACCTTCCCCAAGTCTTCCCAACGGTTCTACTTGGCACAAACACTAATTAAACACAAAAAACACAACCAAAACAGATGCTAGATAAATTATTTATTACTAAACAGGAGCAAAAAGAAGGAATAAAAATAAAATTGGGTTGCCTCCCAACTAGCGCTATCGTTTAACGCCCCTAGCTAGGCATAAAAGCATGGATAGATCTAGGTATTGCCATCTTTGGTAGGCAATCCATAAGTGTCTCTCATAATAGATTCATATGTTAATTTAATTTTATTTCGAGGTAAGTGTTCCATGCCTTTCCTTAACGGAAATTGGAATCTAATATTCCCTTCCTTCATATCAATAATTGCACCAATCGTTCTAAGGAAATGTCTACCAAGAATAATAGGACATGAAGGATTGCAATCTATATCAAGAACAATGAAATCTACGGGCACATAGTTCCTATTTCCAACAATAAGAACATCATTAATTCTTCCCATAGGTTTCTTAATAGTGGGATCCGCAAGGTACAAGTTTAAATAACAATCATCAAGTTCACGGAATCCTAGCAAATCACATAAAGTTTTTGGAATCGTGGAAACACTAGCACCCAAATCACACAAAGCATAGCATTCATGATCTTTAATTTTAATTTTAATAGTAGGTTCCCACTCATCATAAAGTTTTCTAGGGATAGAAACTTCCAACTCAAGTTTTTCTTCATAAGATTGCATCAAAGCATCAACGATATGTTTAGTAAAAGCTTTATTTTGACTATAAGGATGAGGAGAATTTAGCACAGATTGCAACAAGGAAATACAATCTATCAAAGAGCAATTATCATAATTAAATTCCTTGAAATCTAAAATAGTGGGTTCATTGATATCTTAAGTTTTGACCTCTTCAATCCCACTTTTACCAATTTTTGCATCAAGATCTAAAAACTCTGCATTTTTGGGATGCCTTCTAGGTAAAGGTGGCTCATCTTCAGTCCCATCATTATCAAGATTCATATTTCAAAACAAAGATTTAATAGAATTTTATATCTTCATCTTTATTTTCATAGAAACTAGAAGAACATGCTTTCACAAAGCAATCTTTCTTAGCACGCATCATAGCGGTTCTTTCTTTGCACTCATCAATGGAAATTCTCATGGCTTTGAGAAACTCATTGAGATCATGCTTAGGTGGGATAGATCTAAGTTTTAAAAAATCAACATCAAGAGAAATTATATCAACGTTCCTAACCAATTCATCAACCTTAAGCAATTTTTCTTCAAGCAAAGCATTGAAATTCTTGCAAATTCATAAACTCCTTAACACTAGTCTCAAATTCAGAGGGCATCTTATTAAAATTTCAATAAGAATTGTTGTAGGAATTACCATAATTATTAGAGGAATTACTAGGAAACGGCCTAGAATTAAAATTACCTCTATACGCGTTATTACCAAAATTGTTCCTACCAACAAAATTCACATCCATAGATTCATTATTATTCTCAATCAAGGTAGACAAAGGCACATCATTAGGATCATAGGAAACACTCTTATTAGCAAACAATTTCATAAGTTCATCCATCTTTCCACTCAAAAGATTAATTTCTTCTATCGCATGCACTTTTTTATTAGTAGATCTTTCAGTGTGCCATTGAGAATAATCAACCATAATATTATCTAGGAGTTTAGTAGCTTCTCCTAAAGTGATTTCCAAAAAAGTGCCTCCCGCGGCCGAATCTAAAAGATTTCTAGAAGCAAAATCAGTCCAGCATAAAATATTTGTATAATCATCCAAAGATTCAAACCATGTGTAGGGCAATTACGTATCATTAATTTCATCCTCTCCCAAGCTTGTGCAACATGTTCATGATCAAGTTGCTTAAAATTCATAATATCGTTTCTAAGAGAGATGATCTTAGCGGGAGGAAAATACTTAGAGATAAAAGCATCTTTGCACTTATTCCATGAATCAATACTATTTTTAGGCAAAGACGAAAACCAAGCTTTAGCACAATCTCTAAGTGAAAACGGAAATAGCTTAAGTTTAACAATATCATTATCCACATCTTTATTCTTTTGCATGTCACACAACAAAGTTGTTTAGATGGGTAGCGGCATCTTCACTAGGAAGGCCGGCGAATTGATCTTTCATGACAAGATTCAACAAAGCAACATTAATTTCACAAGATTCAACATCGGTAAGAGGAGCAATCGGAGTGCTAAAAAAATCATTGTTGTTGGTATTGGCAAAGTCACACAATTTAGTATTGTCTTGAGCCATCGTGACAAGCAAGCAATCCAACACACGAGCAAACAAGAAGCAAGCGAAAAAAAGGCGAACGGAAAAAGAGAGGGCGAATAAAACGGCAAGGGTGAAGTGGGGGAGAGGAAAACGAGAGGCAAATTGGAAATAATGTAATGCGAGAGATAAGAGTTTGTGATGGGTACTTGGTATGTCTTGACTTGTGCGTAGACTCCGGCAACGGTGCCAGAAATGGCTCGTTGTCGGGAGTCAAATCTTGACTTGACTTGCCGCAAATCTCCCCGGCAACGGCGCCAGACATCCTTCTTACTACCTCTTGAGCACTGCGTTGGTTTTCCCTTCAAGAGGAAAGGGTGATGTAGTAAAGTAGCGTAAGTATTTCCCTCAGTTTTTGAGAACCAAGGTATCAATCCAGTAGGAGATCACGCTCGAGTCCCACACACCTACACAAACAAATAAGAACCTCGCAACCAACGTGATAAAGGGGTTGTCAATCCCTTCACGGTCACTTACGAGAGTGAGATCTGATAGATATGATAAGATAATATTTTTGGTATTTTTATGATAAAGAGAAATAAAGATGCAAAGTAAAATAAACGGCAATAGAAATAGCTAAGTGTTGGAAGATTAATATGATGGAAGATAGACCCGGGGGCCATAGGTTTCACTAGTGGCTTCTCTCAAGAGCATAAGTATTACGGTGGGTAAACGAATTACTGTCGAGCAATTGATAGAATTGAGCATAGTTATGAGAATATCTAGGTATGATCATGTATATAGGCATCACGTCCGTGACAAGTAGACCGAAATGATTCTGCATCTACTACTATTACTCCACACATCGACCGCTATCCAGCATGCATCTAGAGTATTAAGTTCATAAGAACAGAGTAATGCTTTATGTAAGATGACATGATGTAGAGGGATAAACTCATGCAATATGATATAAACCCCATCTTTTTATCCTCGATGGCAACAATACAATACGTGCCTTGCTGCCCCTGCTGTCACTGGGAAAGGACACCGCAAGATTGAACCCAAAGCTAAGCACTTCTCCCATTGCAAGAAAGATCAATCTAGTAGGCCAAACCAAACTGATAATTCGAGGAGACTTGCAAAGATAAACAAATCATACATAAAAGAATTCAGAGAAGAATCAAATATTGTTCATAGATAAACTGGATCATAAACCCACAATTCATCGGATCTCAACAAACACACCGCAAAAGAAGATTACATCGAATAGATCTCCAAGAAGATCGAGGAGAACTTTGTATTGAGATCCAAAGAGAGAGAAGAAGCCATCTAGCTAATGACTATGGACCCGAAGGTCTGTAGTAAACTACTTACACATCACCGAAGAGGCCATGGAGTTGATGTAAAGGCCCTCCGTGATAAATGCCCCCTTCGACGGAGCTCCGAAAAAGGCCCCAAGATGGGATCTCTCGGGTACAGAAGGTTGCGACGGTGTAATTAGGTTTTCGTGGTGCTCCTGGATGTTTGGGGGGTACGTGGACTCATATAGGAGGAAGAAGTAGGTCGATGGAGCAACGAGGGGCCCACAAGGATGGAGGGCACGCCCAGGGGGGTAGGCGCGCCCCCCTACCTCATGGCCTCCTCGATTGTTTCTTGACGCCCACTCCAAGTCTCCTGGATAACGTTTGTTGAGAAAATCACGTTCCCGAAGGTTTCATTCTATTTGTACTTCGTTTGATATTCCTTTTCTGCGAAACACTGAAATAGGCAAAAAACAGCAATTTTGGCTGGGCCTCCGGTTAATAGAATAATCCCAAAAATAATATAAAAGTGTAAAATAAAGCCCATTAACATCCAAAACAGATAATATAAATAGCATGGAGCAATCAAAAATTATAGATACGTTGGAGACGTATCACCGCCAAGGCCCGACAAGCAGCGCACCCGGCAATCTCCTTGCCATGGTCTTCTGCCTTGGCCTTCTTGGTTGCGCCGGTGTCGTCGGATCCCTCGACGGAAAGCACGGCCTTGCCCTTGTGTTTCCTGTTGCGATGCCTACCCTTTTTCGTCGGGCGGCGGTGTCTTCGTCGGTAGAGTCGGTTTCCGTACCGGCATCTTCGCCGGGGTACTTCCTTCCCTCTTCAGCCCGGGTGCATCTATCAGCCAGAACGTAAAGTTCAGCCACGTCCTTGACCTTGTTCATTGTCAGCTCTTCACGCATCTTGCGGTTACGCACATTCTGATGGAATGCGCTGATCACGGCGGCAGGATGAACATCCGGGGTGTTGTATTGCACTCGGCTGAACCTTTGTATGTACTTGCGCAGGTTTTCACCTTCCTTCTAGGGAATGATATGCAAATCACTCACCTGGCCATGAGCTTGGTGGCCTCCAGTGAAGGCACCAACAAACTCATGGCATAGGTCCGGCCAAGAAGAAATGGAATCCGCCGGCATGTGCATCAACCAAGACATGACATTGGGTTTCAGGGCCAACTGGAAGTAGTTGGCAAGCACCTTGTCGTCATGAGCTCAAGCGGCTTGCATCGCGATGGTGTAGACGCTGAGGAACTATGACGGATGGGTTTTGCCATTGTACTTCTCGCCGACGTCGGGCTTGAACGTGCGGTGGGACGGCCACTGGAACTTGCGCAGCTCACGGGTAAAGGTTGGGCAACCCACCTCGTAAGGTAGGCCGCCGGACCCTCCCGGTGTTGGGTGGTCCATAGCGGGCCCCGCCCGCCTGTCTGACGGGTGGCGCGTATCACATTGGCGCTTGATGGTGGTTCGAGCATCTTCACGGGCTCGCTCCCGAAGAACCTGGCATTGGTCGCGGTGGGTTCGTGGGTCGGACGACGCTATGGAAATTTTATCACAAGCGTCATCACGATGAACCGACATCTGCGATGGCTGGCGTGGAGGAGGAGAGTGCACCGTGGCCGCGGTGCCTCCGGCCCCTCCACCACTGGCGTGCAGTGGCTCGATGGAGCGCCGGCCTGAGGGCCCCGCCGGTCGTGGCTCATCTTTGTTGGCTACGGTGATGAGGCTCCAGATAGTGGCTCTCCACTCGTCGAGCTTCTCCGCAGTAGGAGGGAAGTCGAGGAGCAGCTGCGCGCGCCAAAGCTTCTGCTGGCGTGGGTGGCGGCGAAAGCTGCGTGGACCGTGGCGCGCTTCGACTTCTAACCACGTTAGAAGGAGCTCTGTCACGGCCCAGCGGTTGGGTGCCATTTCCGCCAGCACTTCGGCGGGCATGCTGACCTCCTTCGTCCCGCAAATGACGCACAGGACTCTCCCCACGGCAGTGTCCAGTGTCACTGGTGTGGTGACGCTGCTCGTCATGCACAACCTGGGAAGAGCGTGTTGTGGGTGCTGGGGCGGGCGTCTTGGAGGTCTCCGCGCCGCCCGTGGGTGGTACGGCGACGCCCCTGAAGGGTCCCATGCCGCCTGTGTGGGCCCCAGCTTCGTCTCTGGATTTCGCGGCGTGCGGCCTGTCTCCTTGCGAACGAACGATGCCTCTCGCCAGGCTCTAACTGCCAGAGCAATGTTGGTGCTAGCGGGTCACGCCTCTGGTCCGGTCCGCGACTGGACCGCTGCCCCCCCCCCCCCCGCGCGCGCACCGGTACGGGCCATCTAGCTCCCGACGAACCGAACGTTGTGGCTGCCTTCTTCTTGGGAGCCATGACGATCAAGAACCGCTAGGCCGACTGCCAGACCAGATTTTCACAACTACGTGCCCCCTACCTGGCGCGCCAGAGATGTCGGTGGAAACAACATTGTGGGTCATTAGGATCCCTTCTATGGTTGGCGGGCGCGAGGTTGTGCGAAGAGCGGGTCTGACAGGAAGCACACGGATCGTTTACCCAGGTTTGGGCCGCGAAGATGCGTAATACCCTAGTCCATCTTTGGTGGATGCATTTGAGTGTTCTTGTGTTCTTGAGCTAGCTATGGGGTGCAACTTTGCCCAAAAGAGCCGAATCCCTCTCCTGGTCGCCTTGGGCCTCCTCTTATAGGAAAAAGGGGTTGCCACAGTGGTCGTGGCGCACGGCTCTCACTGCCCGTGCACAAGTAAAGGGGTCAAAAGAAGAGCCCCTACTTTTGTACACCGATACCTTGTGATTCATGAGCGTGCTTCCACAGAGGCTCCAAAAATGGAAGAAGTTCCAGCTGCTGACCCCAACGCGGCTGAAGACATTTGTCATGAAGACAATGTGAATGATGATGAAGTCCTTCCTCAGCTTGAACCCAAGTCGGTATCATCGCCTGCTCTCATGAGCAGTGAACTTATTAGCATTGGTCGTCCATTGATGCCAGTTGCTCAAGATGACTCATGGGTTGAGCAACAACAACAACAAGATACCCCTCTGCAAGACGAGACCCCACGTACTCCAGCTCAAGTCACCACTCCAGTACTTGATGACGACGATTTCATGGAACAAACCACTCCCTCTCCAAAGGTGTCGCAAAGGCCTTAAGTCAGAGGTCTCCATGACAAGCATTTCAGAAGAGGATGTGCAACACAACATCTCAGTAGCACGTCAAGTGTTCCCTGAAGCTACCCCTTTTGTGTCTGCCTCTGAGTGTTAAGCTAAAGTTGCTAAAGACATTCCGACTGCATCAGCCAAAGAAAAAGAAGAAGAGAAAGAAGATGAAAAAGAAGTCACACCCCTTGCTAGTAATACCGTCATTAAAGAAGAGAATGTGATCATGCCCGACCCTTCAGTTGTTGAACACATGGAGGTTGAAAACAATGAGGCTGCCACCAACAACGTCACTGAAGCCAATGACACTGTCATGGATGAAGACAATGTGGAGCCTGAAGCCAATGCTGCCACTGACACCATTGTGCAGCAATCACTTCAAAAGACGTCGTTCCTCCACAAAGTCCTCATACAATGGAACGGGTGTTCAAACATAGTGGCGAGCTTTTCACTATCAAATGGTCAGTAATGGTTCCACCCACTGCTCCCGGGCCACAATACGATTATAATGTGGAGAAGAGGCCTCAAGTTCATAAGCCAAAGCCAAGATTGCCAAGGCTTCCCAGTGCTTCAACAACACAGGGCTCATTTAGCATGCTCAGCTTCAGAGCACACAATATCTTCTTTGACAGCGCCAAGAACCCATACAAGAAGCCATCAGCAGGGAAGCTACTACTCTTGCATCTTGTACAACTAGGACCGGGTTTTTCCGCATACGCGTCTAGATTTAGATGCCATGGCTGAGCTACCATGCCCTGATGAGGCACTGGATAGTTTCAGAGATGTTGGGTTGCTGCCTTTTGTGACTGACAAGGAGCACCGGAACGAAGAGCTTCTATTGCAGTTATATGCTACACTACACATTCGAGGCTACAACAGGGATCCAAAGACATGGATCCTTGAGTGGATGACAGGCGACATTCATCATGAAGCCAAAGCTTAGGATATCATCGAGCTTACTACCCTGCCCACTCCAGAAGACTTGTATGAACCTGGTTGTCAGCTTCATCAGAACAAACTGCAAAGCATATTCCAGAAGCCAGAGCCCAACATGAGCCAAATGTCGAGCATGATGAAGCCATTGCCCCATGACACCGAATACCCCAAGGAATTCTTTGTTCAAGACCTTGAGTACTTGCCACGCACAGTGTATCATATTCTGAGGCATACTCTCTGGCTAATCAAAGGCAATTCCTCTGAAGCTGAACTTGAAGGCGCCATGAAGACATTGGTTTTCTATATCATCAATGGCATTAGATTCAACACTCAGGATTTTCTTCATCCGACAGCTTGCTGCTTCTGGGATTGATCTTTTTGGACTAAAGTTCTATGCACCATGGGTGATGCGTTTGATCAAGCTTCACTCATCCATCAACTATCAACCTTCAGCTACAACCACATTGTATTTCTGCCTGATGTTGATCTGTCCATTGAAGCCATGTACCCCGAGCCAGCAAAGAAGCCACTCCATCTTCAAAATGCAGGATTCCAAAGCTTCATGCAGCCTAGTGAAGCGATTCATGTGCCAAATGCTTCTACTCCTACTTATCCTCTAGCTCGCCACTTGCCTCTACCACACAGTACCAATACTAAAGCCACTGCCAGCACCATCGCTCAAAGGCCTCAGAAGCGTCCTCGTGTCCTCAACGACCGTGAGCTTCTGGTTGCTCTACATCAAAAGCAAGATAGGCATCAAGATTGGTTGAAGAATCAGATGCAGAGTCTCTTGGTGGATGTTAATTGCATTCGCAACTTGGCCACCAAGAACTCTTTTGTTGCACATGAAGCCTGTCGGTGGTCCTGGAAGAGCCTCACATTGCTCTGCTCTGAAGATGATCTTCGCAAAGATGGCTTCATAGAGAGCTTCATGTTGACTCCAGGCCTCCAGAAACTGCAAGCTGGCGTCGCACACCATCCATTGAAGATTCTGAACATTCATCTTCTCTTGCAACTGTTCTTGCGAGAGTCGTCGATGAAGAGGATGATGTCACTTCACCAACTCTAGCTACACTGCACCACGATTTTGCTTCAGGCCCGTCTGCACCACCAAACTCCAATGTCGACCCTGCTCCATCATCTACTATAACTGGGAACGAGTAAACCCTCTATGTCTTCAAACATTTTTGGTCCTTACTGACAAAAGGGGGAGAAGCATATGAGGTTGATACTCTTCAAGCGGGTCCATATGGGGTGGTTGCATTATTTTTGCTAAGTTCTTACAACTCTCATTTTGAAACTATTTGGCTTTTGAGTTGTAACACTTAAACTTGATGGTCGTCTACTACTTTTGCTGCTACTTTGTGTTGCGATGATGAATTCCGCATGAAATCATTCTGCAGACGCCAATTTCTCATTATGCGTGTCATTATCTTCATTATTCTTATATATGCATGATGAATTTACTTCATAGGTTGAACAGTATCTCCACAAAGTAAAACCTGCCATGTGCATTTGCATTCAAAATCAAACTACTTATATGCACATCTTCAGGGGGAGCCTTTTGCAACTTATGAAGACAATGGCTATAATCTTTAACTTTCACATACTTTTATCCCCATTGAAAACATCTACCAGTTTGTCATCAATCACCAAAAAGGGGGAGATTGTAAGTGCATCTAGTGCCACCCCTAGTTGGTTTTGGAGTATTGACGACAAACTCGGTTGAGGGACTAATGTGTTTGTGAGAATTGTAGGATAGCATAGGTAGTAGTCCCTTATTGATTCGGTTTACCTACCAGAGATGACCCCTAAAAATGTGTGAAGACATTGAAGACAATGGTGGTTCATGAAGATATTCATGATGAAGATTATGACATGAAAAGACATTCACTTGAAGACTATGGAGTGCGAAGACATAGGTGTTTCGTAGTTTCCATTTCTTCTTTGTTGAGTCATAGGAACTAGCGCACTGTTAAGTGGGGTCCGGGTGAACAAAGTCAGAGTGACTGATGTGATCCTCAACCAAAATCCTATGTCTTAGAGCGAACAAAATGAGAGCAAATCTTATCCAGAGCTGGATGAGTCGGCTTTGCTTGTAGCCAAAGTAAAGCTGTTGTGTGTGTTTGAAATCCGACCGTTGGATACGTGTCGGTTCCTTAGTGACCCAGGGTCATTTCGGACGTATCAGGTTGGGTTGCCTCGTCGCTTTAAATAACCCACCCCCTACACCATAAATTGGTGGCTGCTCAGAGTTAGTGCACGACTTTTTTCTTTTGAGAGTGACCCACCACCGAATACTTCAAGAGAGAAATCCTTGCGAGGACAAAGCCCAAAAGACCCAGAGCCAAAGAGTGTTAGGCATCACTGAAGTCTTTCTGTCCGCGTGACCTAAAGACTTGTTACACTTGAGGACTGTGAATCCTCCAGCCGGTTAGGCATCGCGTTGTGAGCATCCAAGAGTCATTGTGGATCGCCGGTGAACGAAGTCTGTGAAGGTTTGGAAGTCTACCTTGAAGACTTACCAGAGTGATTGGGTGAGGACTGGGTGTCCTTAGCTTAAGGGGAATAAGGTGAAGACGCGTTCTTTTGAGTTAAATCTCAGCCTCCCTAACCAGTCCTACAGTTGTCACAGCAACTAGAACTGGTCTACCAAATCCTGGTCTTTACCAAGCAACTGTTTATATCCCCTACTTCCTTTTTCTTTTCAGTTTGTCTTCATGAAGTCATTACTTGCTTGTCTGATCTGATTGACTTCAATGAAATCAGCAACAGCAAGAACCCTAATTTGCATGCGTGTGCTAGTCACCACAGGGCATATAAAAATACATGGGTTGCACCACTGTAAAGATGGCATGAATATGATCCTAAAACATGTTGACGTGATGCTCAAAAGATAAACACACAAAACGCTATGAAAAAGACAAACCAGGAAGTTATGATAACTTCCAGCAGATTATAACATTTAGCACTTTTGCAATGAGGATTAATGTATCAAGATGATCTCAAACGAGCATGCAACAGCAACCAACATGTAGAGCACTCTAAGATGAACATTTGCATATAAAGAGCACCACCATAGGAACATCATGCACAAAGATACACACACAACAAGAAGCACATATGGCATGAGTTTTCTTGGACTTAGCCGAAAATGACCAAGTCTAGAATGATCGCTAGGTACTATATCACGCATGGGCGCTACATAGCAGGCAGAAGAGGTGGGGTGGGAAAATGCTCACCTAGCGGGCTCGACCCGAGTTGGCTGGGCTGGTCGTCGCGGGCCCATGTGGGCACGCACGGTTGTGGCCCACTCGGCGAGCAAGCGGGCGCGGTCAATGGGCTCGGGCTCGAGGCGCTCGCTCGAGTCCTTGGACGGCATGGCAGCGCGGGACTCCGGCACCGGCGGGGGTGGTCCGGCGAGCTCGGGAACAGGTCGCCGGGCTCCAGCAACATGGGGGATGCCGGGAGCGGGTAGATCCAGGCGCAGGGATCTCAGATCTCGCATTGGGGAGGTCGGCAGCGCTCGAACACGGTGCAGGCGGAGGAAGGCGCGGCTCCGGCGAGCAGGTGCGGCGGCTGGTCGGAGGGAGATGTGGGGCGGCGCTGTGAAGGCAGGCGACGCTGGCACAACGCCAGGCGGCGCGAGGCTCGGGGAGCCGGGAGATGCAAGCGGCACGGCCAGGCCTGCGCGGGCCTGCGATGGGCTCGGGCAGGCGGCGGTGGCCACGGGCGGGAGGCGGCGGTGGTTGATACATGGCAGGCGGTGATTGGATAGGGTGGTGGCGGTGGACGCGTCCGGCGCGGGCGGACATGTCCGGCGGCGGGAGGAGGAAGAGGACTAGGGTTTCGCCTGGAATTGGAGGGGGAGATGCCTTTATACATCATCATATTGACTCTCCTGAATCCAGTTCTTGTTTGACAAGTGGACGGAAGCCTTTCACTGTCTTGAAGCCTCTATGTCTGAATATTATGGCCTCTGAAAAGTCTGCAAGGAAGGGTGGCAGGCAGCGCCATGGCAATACTGCTCTCAATCTGCCTCCCAATCTATTTGAATTGTACAAGTCTGATCCAAAGGAGAGCTACAATCAGCGCAAGACCAGAATACAATGGATCCGAAGATATTGGGCTGAACAGTGGTTCAAGTACAACATCGTCACTCCTGAGTATGCTGAAAAGAATGCTATCAAGCGCTCGTGGGGCGATATTCTTTACAAGAATCTGTGACCCAAGTCGAAGCCTGAAGCTATTGCCTAGGGCTTCTATCTATGCATGGTCCGAGGACCTCAGCCAAAAAATGCAAACCCATCATCTCTTCTATGGTGTCGTGACGACAATCTCTTCAAGCACAAATTTCAGTTTGCAAAGGAGTCAGCTGCCAAGAACAGGAAGGAACTCGGACTCCACTTCAACCCTGTTCCGTCTGCTCCAAGGTCGGATGGCACATGTGACGCCAATCCCAATGTCATCGGCCCCTTCAATGGCTTCGATTGGCTCCTATCCCATATTGCTGCTCAAAGGGCCACAGTAGATCAGTCTGTGGATGATGCAGACTCGGAGGATGTTCCTGCATCACCGAAGCAGAAGAAAAAGAAGTCAAAAGCTTCAAAGCCCTTTGCTACTCCAAAAGCTTCGACTGTGAAGACATTGAAGACTGCACCTCCTGAAACAAGTGTGCAGTCTGAAGACTTATCTCGTGTCTCCTAGAAGACCAAGAAGCCCAAGAAGCCCAAGAAGATTTCAGGGCATGACCTGACTCCTGCTGCCATTCTACACAATGAGGAAAACACCATTGATCTGTCAAGTGATGAAGATCTAGGAGATGAGGCTCTGGAAATATTATTCAAGAGCAAGCAAGAGGCTGAGATCTTCCAAGATCTGCCTCTATTTGATGCTGACATTCTGAATAAATTCATTGATGAATGGTTTGAGGACCAAAGCATCAACATTGATGATCTACAGCTGTCAGTGGACGCCAGCGTCACCTTTCACGGAGCCATTGCAAATGAACTTGCTCTAGCTTAGAAAATCGTCGAGCTCAAGAACAAGATTGATTATGAGAAGGCACACTTCAAGAAGCACATGGCCAAGCTCAGTGTGGCTGATATGCAAATCTTCAAGAAGATGATGAATGACCTCAAGGCAGAGTTCAACAAGAAGCATGAAGAAGCCAAAGGATCACGCGAGCGCATGAAGTACTATGCGCAGAAATGTGTGCAAGCACACAATGAAGCTGAAAAGAAAAAGGCTCTTGGGCGTCCTGGCATCGACCCCAAGATGTCTGCCAAGCAAAAGAAGAAGTCTTCTTAAGCCATACCCGAAGCTCAAAGGCAAGATCGACCAAGCATAGTCTTCCCTACCAGCCTGACTGGCTCGAAACCGTCCCTTCAGCAGCTTCTGAATAGAAGAAGACCAGGCAAGCCAAAGCCGAAGCCAGGAAGAGGAAGCTCAAAGATACATGTGATGATGCTCCCTCCAAGAAGAAGTTGAAGACAAAGGCTTCAAAGTCTTCAAAGAAAGAGCATGCCTCTGCCCAAGTACTGCTCAATGCTGAGCCAATCTCTGTTGCTCCACCTGACAACCGCGAGCGCCGCCTTGTGATTCATGAGCCTGCTTGCACAGAGGCTCCAGAAAGTGAAGAAGTTCCGGCTGCTGACCCCAACGCAGCTAAATACATTGGTCATGAAGGCAATGTGAATGACGATGAAGTCCTTCCTCAGCTTGAACCCAAGTTGGTATGATTGCCTGCTCTCATGAGCAGTGAACTTATTAGCATTGGTCGTCCATTGACGCCTGTTGCTCAAGATGACTCATGGTTGAGCAACGACAACAAGATACCCCTTTGCAAGATGAGACCCCACGTACTCCAGCTCGAGTCACCACTCCGGTACTTGATGATGACAATTTGATGGAACTGACCAATCCCCCTCCAAAGGCATGGAAAAGGCCTCAGGCCACAGGTCTCCATGACAAGCATTCCAGAAGAGGATGTGCAACAAAACATCTCAGTAGCACGTCAAGTGTTCCCTGAAGCCACCCCTTTTGTGTCTTCCTCTGAGTTTGAAGCTAAAGTTGCTGAAGACATTCCGACTGCATCAGCCGAAGAAAAAGAAGAAGAGAAAGAAGATGAAAAAGAAGTCACACCCCCTGCTAGTAATCCCGTCATTAACGAAGATAATGTGACCGTGCTCGACCCTCCAGTTGTTGAACAGATGGAGGTTGAAAACAATGAGGCTGCCACCAACAACGCCACTGAAGCCAATGACACTATCATGGCTGAAGACAATGTGGAGCCCGAAGCCAATGATGCCACTGACACCATTGTGCAGCCAATCACTTCAGAAGACGATGTTCCTCCACAAAGGCCTCATACAATAGAACGGGTGTTCAATCATAGTGGCGAGCTTGCCACTGTCAAATGGCCAGTAATGGTTCCACCCACTGCTCCCGGGCCACAATATGATTATCATGTGGAGCAGAGGCCTCAAGTTCAGAAGCCAAAGCCAAGATTGCCATGGCTTCCCAGTGTTGCAACTACACAAGGCTCATTCAGCGTGCTCAGCTTTAGAGAGCAGCATACCTTCTTTGACAGCGCCAAGAACCCATACAAGTAGCCCAAAATCTCCTCTGACAGGTTTTGGAGCCATCAGCAGGGAAGCTACCACTCATGCATCTTGTACAACTAGGACCGGGTTTTTCCACATAAGCATCTGGATTGTGATGCCATGGCTGGGCTACCGTGCCTTGAGGAGGCACTGGATTGTTTCAGAGATGTTGGGTTGCTGCCTTTTGTGACTAACAAGGAGCACTGGAATGAAGAGCTTCTACTGCAATTATATGCTACACTACATATTCGAGGCTATAACAAGGATGCGAAGACATGGATCCTTGAGTGGATGACAGGCGACATTCATCATGAAGCCAAAGCTTGGGATATCATCGAGCTTACTTCCCTGCCCACTCCAGTAGACTTGTATGAACCTGGTTGTCAGCTTCATCAGAACAAACTGCAAAGCATATTCCAGAAGCCATAGCCCAACATGAGCCAAATGCTGAGCATGATGAAGCCATTTCCCCATGACACCGAATACCCCAAGGAATTCTTTGTTCAAGACCTTGAGTACTTGCCACACACAGTGTATCATATTCTGAGGCGTACTCTCAGGCTAATCAAAGGCAATTCCTCTGAAGCTAAACTTGAAGGCGACATGAAGACATTGGTTTTCCATATCATTAATGGCATTAGATTCAACACTCAGGATTTCTTCATCCGACAGCTTGCTGCTTCTGGGATTGATCTTTTTGGACTAAAGTTCTATGATCCATGGGTGATGCATGGGTGATGCATTTGATCAAGCTTCACTCAACCATCAACTATCAACCTTCAGCTGCAACCGCATTGTATTTCTGCCTGATGTTGATCTGTCCATTGAAGCCATGTACCCCGAGCCAGCAAAGAAGCCACTCCATCTTCAAAATGCAGAATTCCAAAGCTTCACGCAACCTATTGAAGGGATTCATGTGTCAAATGCTTCTACTCCTGCTTATCCTCTAGCTGGCCACTTGCGTCTACCGCACCGTAACAATACTGAAGCCACTGCTAGCACCATCGCTCAAAGGCCTTAGAAGCGTCCTCATGTCCTCAACGACCGTGAGCTTCTGGTTTCTCTACATCAGAAGCGGGACATGCATCATGATTAGCTGAAGCATCAGATGCAGAGTCTCTTGGTGGATATTAATTGCATTCGCAACTTGGCCAGCAAGAACTCTTTCGTTACACATGAAGCCTGTCGGCGGTCCTGGAAGAGCCTTACATTGCTCTGCTCTGAAGATGATCTTTGCAAAGATGGCTTCACAGAGAGCTTCAAGTTGACTCAGGCCTCCACAAACTGCAAGCTGGCATCGCACATCATCCATTCAAGATTCTGAACATTCGTCTTCGGTTGCAACTAGTGTTGCGAGAGTCATCGATGACGAGGATGACGTCACTTCACCAACTCTAGTTGCACTGCACCACGATTCTGCTACAGGCCTGTCTTCACCACCAAACTCCAATGTTGACCCTACCCCATCATCTACTCCAACTGGGAACGAGTAAACCCTCTATGTATTCAAACCTTTTTGGTCCTTACTGGCAAAAGGGGGAGAAGCATCTGAGGTTGATAGTCTTCAAGCGGGTCCATATGGGGTGGTTGCATTATTCTTGCTAAGTTCTTACAACTCTCATTTTTAAACTAGTTGGCTTTTGAGTTGTAACACTTAAACTTGATGGTCGTCTACTACTTTTGCTGCTACTATGTGTTGCGATGATGAATTCTGCATGAAATCATTCTGTAGACGCCCATTTCTCGTTATGCATGTCATTATCTTCATTATTCTTATATATGCATGATGAATTGACTTCATAGGTTGAATAGTATCTCCACAAAGTAAAACCTACCATGTGCATTTGCATTCAAAATCAAACTACTTATATGCACATCTTCAGGGGGAGCCTTTTGCAACTTATGTAAGACAATGACTATAATCTTTAACTTTCACATACTTTTATCCCCATTGAAAACTTCTACCCATTTGTCATCAATAACCAAAAAGGGGGAGCTTGTAAGTGCATCTAGTGCCACCCCTAGTTGGTTTTGGAGTATTGATGACAAACTTGTTGAGGGACTAATGTGTTTGTGAGAATTGCAGGATAACACAGGTAGTAGTCCCTAATTGATTCGCTTTACCTACCAGAGATGACCCCTAAAAATGTGTGAAGACATTGAAGAGAATGGTGGTTCGTGAAGACATTCACAATGAAGATTATGACATGAGAAGACATTCACTTGAAGACTATGGAGTGCGAAGACATAGTTGTTTCGTAGTTTCCGTTTCTTCTTTGCTGAGTCGTAGGAACCAGCGCACTATTAAGTGGGATCCAGGTGAACAAAGTCAGAGTGACTGATGTGATGCTCAACCAAAATCCTATGTCTTCGAGCGAAGACAATGAGAGCAAATCTTATCCAGAGCTGGATGAGTCAGCTTTGCTTGTAGCCCAAGTAAAGTTGTCGCGTGTGTTTGAAATTCGACCGTTGGATACATGTCGGTTCCTTAGTGACCCAGGGTCATTTCGGACATATCAGGTTGGCTTGCCTCGTGGCTTTAAATAGCCCACCCCCTACACCATAAATTAGTGGCTGCTCAGAGTTAGTGCACGACTTTTGTCGTTTGAGAGTAACCCACCTTCAAGCCTTTGAGAGAGAAATCCTTGTGAGGAAAAAGCCCAAAACACCCAAAGCCAAAGAGTCTTAGCCGTCACTGAAGTCTTTCTATCCGCGTGACCTAAAGACTTGTTACACTTGAAGACTGTGAATCCTCCAGCCGGTTAGGCATCGCGTTGTGAGCATCCAAGAGTCATTGTGGATCGCCGGTGGACGAAGTATGTGAAGGTTTGGAAGTCTACCTTGAAGACTTACCAGAATGATTGGGTGAGGACTAGGTGTCCTTAGCTCAGGGGGAATAAGGTGAAGACGCGGTCTTCTGAGTTAAATCTCAGCCTCCCTAACCATACATACAGTTGTCACAACAACTAGAATTGGTCTACCAAATCCTGGTCTTCACCAAGCAACTGGTTATATCCCCTACTTCCTTTTTCTTTTCAGTTTGTCTTCATCAAGTCATTACTTGCTTGTCTGATCTGATTGACTTCACTGTGTGAAGACAATTTGCTGTTTGGCTTCATATTGTCTTCCATCCTGATCCATACTACCTAGCTGCTGATAGTCTTCGTACTTTCACTACATTGCTTACTTGACTATGGCTTGTCTAGCATAGTCTATCTTTCGCTGCATATCAATAGGTTCATTTCTACTGTTTGTCTTCAAAGACCTCGTGTTTTGAAGACTTTCATAAAAATCGTCTATTCACCCCCCCTCTAGTCGATAACTAGCACTTTCAAACAAGAACAAGCGTCATCACAATGGTGCTAAAACCGATTACACAGCAGTAAATGCCGGATTCAGCAACTCAAAATCGGGACCATGGAAGTAACCCTCTAAAGGGAACAGGGACAGCCCGGCCGCACTCGACAAAATCCTGGATAGGCCTTGCCACATCCATGGTACCTCAGACAAGCTTGGCAACCACACCAGCCTTAACTATAGTGTAATCAAACAGGCCGGCAAACTCACAATCAAGGAGCAAGGCAAGGACCCCCGCAGCAAGGACGACGAAGAGCCTCGCGAGCCGAAGAATGGAGGCCATAAGTAATTCCCTCCTGAGGTAAAAACGGTGAACATGATCTATGCCACACATATACCTAAGAAGGAGAGGAAGCGCGCACTTCGAGACTTCTACGTTGTAGAGCCGGTAGCCCCGAAATTCAAGCCATAGTCGGCATGTCCAATCACCTTCGACTGCAAGAACCATCTGACCAGTATCCGTCATGGAGGTGGCCCTGGTTCTTAACCCTATTATCGATGAGTACCACCTCACCAGAGTCCTCATGGACGGAGGCAGCAGCCTCAGTCTGATTTATTCAGATATAGTGAGGAAAATGGGTATCGATCCGTCAAGGATTAAACCCAGCAACACCACCGTTAAAGGAGTAATCCCGGCGTCAAAGCCCACTGCTCGGGCACTGTGACTTTGTAAGTAGTGTTCGGCTCGCCCGAAAACTTCCGCATCGAAGACTTGATCTTCCACATTATCCATTTTGCAGCGGCTCTCATGCACTCCTTAGTCATATGGCATTGGATCGTTTCAACACCGTCCCGCGTTACGCATACCTGAAGCTAAAGATGACCGGACCCAAGGGTGTCATCACAACCAATGGCAACATGGAGTGCTCACTCTGGACTGAGAAGCATACAACGGCTCTGGCAGCCGAAGTCCAAACCGGAATCGAGGGGCCGAAGTACCAACCCATCGTCAAGGCGCGGGAGGCAAGAAAATAGGCCTGAGCCCTGTCTCAGTTCAAGGAGCCTCCCTATGCTCAACGTAAATAGGGATACGAACCCCACAGCATGCCCACCCCAGTTGCATAATATGTACCTCGTATGCACAACTTCACGCTTAAAATACCATGGGCAGCTGTGGGGACTAACCACCCAAGAGCCAAGTGTTCGGTTCAACCGAGCTATGGTCAAACATGTCTTCACACATTAATAGGTACCATCTAGGACCTATCCGGCATCAAGATAATATAATGCAGCGACTTCTCAAGACCCGCTCTCAAGGGCCCGTCGGCCGATTATTATCCCCTCCAACGAGTTCTTCCTGCCCTCAGGAGCAAAGGCGCAGACATGCAGCAGAGAATAGTAGGGACGTCAAACTACGCATTGAGGCCCTGTGTAAACCTTTCCTCTCTAAAATTTATTTTTAATGAAGTATCTGTAACATTTGCTTTGGCAGTTCGGATTGTACAGTTAGATGTCAGGAGTTCACTGCAAATAAACACCACTCTTTACGATCCTCCTGCAGTCGTTTATATTGCATAATTTTTCCTGCTCTTCAACACCGAAACAAACTAGTTCAGTACATATTTTCTTTCAGTGTGATCGGCTAATAGACTAGGGGCTTGATTATAAAACTTGCCCCAAGCATCATTCCGGCACTTGTTTCTATCTCATGTGCTCGGTGTCTCAGATATTGCATTATATGAATTGATTCTAAATTATGTATTGGGTCAATAGTTCGGTTGCCCGGCTTCTATGCTTACCCTCTTATGTTCTGCATGTTCGGCTAGGAGGATAAAGGGAGAACTGATGGCTCGTTCCCATGTTAGTATTTCCCCGAACAAGAAGGGATGATGCAGCACAGCTACGTTAGGTATTTCCCTTAGTGATGAAACTAGGGTTATCGAACCAGTGGGAGAACCAAGCAACACTATGTTAACGGTACCTACACACAAAGAACAAATACTTGCAACCCGACGCGTAAGAGGGGTTGTCAATCCCTCCCGGGTAAAAGATAGATTGGTTTGTAGTAGATTGGATAAATAGATCTCAATAAAATGTGAAATGAAAATAAAAAAATGTAGCAAGGTATTTTGGGGTTTTTTGGAATAATAGATCTGAAAGTAGAAGTGGCAAATAATAGATCAGAAAGCAAATATGATAAAGAATAGACCCGGGGGCTTTAGATTTCACTAGTGGCTTATCTCGAGAAAAATAGCATACGACGGGTAAACAAATTACTGTTGGGCAATTGATAGAACTTCAAATATTATGACGATATCCAGGCAATGATCATTATATAGGCATCACGTCCAAGATTAGTAGACCAACTCCTGTCTGCATCTACTACTATTAATCCACATATCCACTACTACAGGATGCTGCTAACGCGACACTACGATCAGAGACCCTTCGAAGAAATTGTGTGCGATGCATTAATCGCAAATGGTGATGTAAAATAACCATAAAAAAGATGCAAAATGTTTGCGATGAAGGATACATCAAACACGGTCCAGATTTTAGTTGCATGTGCGATGAGGGGCATGCAGTTCAGTTGAATGAACTGTCTGCGATGAGGCAAAATAAAAGAAACGGGCAGCCAGATGAAGGCGTGTGCGACATACGTCATACTGTTCACTCGGGTGAATTGTTTGTGATTAGGTGGAACAATAGAAATGGGCAGCCAGCTGAAGGTGTGTGCGATATATGGCATACTGTTCACTCGGATGAACTGTTTGCATTGAGCCAAGAGAACAGAAATGGTTCAACTTAACAACATGTGTGTGGTATGCGGCAAACAGGTCTGTAATCGGAAATGTGTGGGAAGACGATAACAACATAGACGATTCCTGTTAACAAGTTGTGTGTGTTGTGGGCAAAGGATTGCTAGTGTACAATTGTGAGTGATTGATGAAAACATCACCGGCAGGTTCCATTGTTTAGTCCGTGTGCGATGTGATTTTCTTTGTCCGCACAACATCTATGCTCTGTCTGTAGAGCATCAACATATATACTTAAAAAGACAGCATTGCATCACCAAATTAAGCATAAAATTACACAAGTGACTACACACATAACATTTCCACACACCAAAGTAAGCAATTACATGCATACTAAACTAGGAGAAACGAGGATCTAATCATCTACTTCTTGTTGCGATGATGCTTGCTATTGCTCATGCTCCTTGCTGCAACAGATCTGGTATTGGCACTGGACGTCAACAAGATTCTGGCAGGCGATGATGAGGACAAAAATACCATTGTTACACCCACAGCCCCTGCTGCTATACATACTGGACCAATTAGTAGAGCTCGCACACGCCAATTAAATTATCAGGTACTTTCGTTTCTTGGTAATGATTCTGATGTTCATGAGAATATGATGCTGCCTAAATTGGATACATTTGTTTTCCTTACAAATGAAGGGCCTGGCATGGATAAGAGGGATGAACACTGGAGCAAGACCAAGTATGGAGATGATGGCATGCGCAAGGGGATCCAGAACGGAGTTACAGGTGATGATTTCAGGACTTTGAAGCCACCATAAGGAGTGCATGAAGCCTTGGACGAAATATACAAGATGCCACTTCATAAATTTCGTCCAGAGGCTATTCTAGGTGTTGCGTCAACTTATTATTGGGCCAGGCCCATGTATTTTCGAAATACTTAAGTATAGGCTGTTTTTCGAGTCCGTATGTGTGGGGAAACAAGAGTTAGGGTTAGTTTTGGACCCCTCCTCCAAGGGCCACGAAATTCCCCCCTCTTCCTCCATATATACAGCCCTTAGGGCGTCATTTAGACTTTGGGTTTTGTTTAGATTAAAAGTTCGCCATAGCTGCAACTTCGTGTACTTCGTTTGTGTCCAACGACCAGACCAAGACGTCACAGAACCCCACCTTCATCAATAAAGCTTTCCTCTTATATTCGCAATATCCAGATTGCAATTTCAATTTCTTGCTTGTTCTTCATTGCTTGTAGGAAATAGACCCTCGTGGTTAGGTTGATCGTGCTCCGGCGTGGTCAATAACCTCTCGGAGTTGGTTTAGCGATTGCTAAGGCGCGACGTCCTCGCACGTTCGTAGTCGGATCGTCAAAGTTGACTTCCACCAAAACAATAGCCACCATCTCATCGAAAGATCGGGCCCCTCCACTCTATCAAGTGGTATTAGATTTTCAGGTTGCTCGATGAGATTTTACAGTTTTTCGTAGTTTAGATCGAGTCTGTTCTTCATACCTACAGTCCACGAAAAAGCCACAAAAAATTAGGGTTAGTTCATCATATCCGAACCAAGCTGAGCCGTTGCATAATCTTTTTAGGGTTTTGCATTGTTGAGTTTGCGGTTGCATCGTCGTGTCTAGTTACTGGTCTTAGTGTCTAGTCCTTTAGAGTTTCGAGTTCTATTCACAAGTAGTCACGTCGCCGCCGCATCATCATCATCACCGCTGCCATATACCACCATCATTGTCACTGCTGCCATATACCACCATCGTCATCACCGCTGCCATATACCACCATCGCCATCACCGATGATATATACCACATATCCACCGCCATCACGCCAATCCGAGTCCATCTGCAACATATATCTGCCACCAGTCCGAGTTCCACCAGATTCATCGCCGCCACCAGTCCAAGTTCCACCAGATTCATCTCCGCCACCAGTTCTAGTCCGAGTCCAGTATTTTGTTACTCTGTTTTGGATTTCCAGATCACGCGATACTCTGAGTCGTGATAGAGTAGGACTCCCGAACTTTCGTGCTACCCGCAGAAGAAAGATAGTTCCAAACTCAAAAAAAAACTATGTTTGGAAAATTCTGGCTAGGCAGTTTTTGGACCATTTGTAGACTTTTTCGAAAAAAATTGTTGCAGAGCAAAAAAAAAGAGGAAAAAAGTGCAAAAAAGTGAAAAAAAAGAAGAAAATTCAGAACGTGCTCCTCCCTTGTTTACGTGCAGCGTCGTGATTTTGTTACTGTTCTAAGCTCGCGTCTCTAGCACGGTCTAGCCTAGGACCAGCACAGTACCATCATTGAGCATTTATTCAACTTTGCATCTATGAATTGATTATTGCTGACCCTTTTTGCTACCATATTATAAGCCTTCCCAGCTCCACATATATTTACATCGTGCGTTTGACTCTCCCTGGTAATCACTCTATCCAAGCTTTGAGAGTTTTGACTATGATGGTTGTCGATCACCGCTTGCTGCTGGGTAAGAACTTGTAAGAATTTGAGATTTGCTGCTAACCATGGCAGGATCACAAGCCGATGAGACTGACTGGGAGAACATGACAAATAAGGAGTTGCATGATAAATTTCAGCAAATGATGAGTCGACAGGTGCAAGATGTGCTAAACAGATTTGAAGAGGCCATGGAGAAGATAGATGGCATGGAGAAGACATTCGAAACAAAGCACGATAACAAGTTTAATGAATTGCTCGCGCGTCTTCCACCACCACCACCGGCTGCACCTAACGCACCTCTACAACAACAACAACAACAACTACTACTACTACAATTACTACTACCTCCACGTCGCGAAACAGCCCTCCACCGAGCGAGCCGTCTCCCTCTTGCACCTGGCCAAAATGTTGGTGCTGCTGTTGATACTTCTATGGCTCCTGCTGCTGATGTGGAGGAGATGATTTTGCGGGAGATTATGAGGATGAGGTTGATCAAAATCAGAACTACGTGCAACCACCAGCACCACAACCACCAGGTCGTCCACATGCAAATAATGGCAATGGTAGGGCTCCCCTCAGGTACGAGATCATGACCATCTCCCTAAACAGAAATTGAATATTCCACCATTTGAGGGTAGATATGTTCCTGATATATATCTTACTTGGGAGTTAGAAACTGAACAATGATTTACATGTTTACAATATCCCGAGGAGAGACCTGTTCTTGCTGCTGTTTGTTCTTTCACTAGTTTTGCATGTGTTTGGTGGTCTAAGCATTGTAGATTATATTCTATTCTAGCTTCTTGGGCTGCTTTGAAAACTGCTATGCGTACTCGTTGGGTTCCACCATATTATGAACGTGAATTACTTCAAAAATTGCAGTGTTTAAGACAAGGAAAAAATTCTATAGAAGAATATTATCAGGAATTACAAACTGGCATGATTAGATGTGGTATTGTTGAGGAGAATGAAGCTATGCTTGCACGTTTTATGGGTGGATTAAATAGAGAGATTCAGACCATTCTAGAGTATAAGGAGTATACTAATATCACTCGTTTATTCCATCTTGCTTGTAAAGTTGAACGTGAAGTGCAAGATCGACAGGCATTGGCACGAACTAACTTTTCTGCAGGTCGATCTTCATGATGGACACCACGTGCATCCTCTGCTTCCACTGCACCAGCATCTCCATCAGGTGCCACCTCCATTCATGATACAAGAAAGCAGGAACAACCACCACTATCTGCCAAGAGCACACCTGTCGGGCCTGCACAGAGATCTTCTTCTTCCATGGCATCAACAGGGCATAGCAGTGATATTATTTGTCGTCGTTGTAAGGGAAGAGGACATTTTGTGAGAGAATGCAAATCTCAGCGTGTGATGATTGCTACTGAGGATGGTGGGTATGAGTCCGCTGGTGACTATGATGAGGAGACATTGGCTCTTATTACACGTGAAGAACATGGTGGAGATGATTCTGATCATGAGACGCAATACATGGCTCCTGAAAATGCTGACAGGTATGAGTGTTTAGTTGCTCAACGTGTTTTGAGTGTGCAGGTCACACAAGCTGAGCAAAATCAGAGGCATAATTTGTTCCATACAAAGGGAGTTGTGAAGGAACGTTCTATTCACGTCATCATAGATGGAGGGAGCTGCAACAACTTGGATAGCATGGAGATGGTGGAGAAGCTATCTCTCACCACAAGACCACATCCACATCCTTACTACATCCAATGGTTCAACAACAGCGGCAAGGTTAAGGTAACACGTACTGTTCGTGTGCATTTTAGTATCTCGACATATGCTGATTATGTTGATTGTGATGTGGTACCTATGCAAGCATGTTCCTTATTACTTGGTAGACCATGGCAATTTGATAAAAATTCTATACACCATGGTAGAAACAATCAGTATACTCTTGTTCATAAGGATAAAAATATTACTTTGCTTCCTATGACTCCTGATTCCATTTTGAAAGATGATATTAATAGAGCCAATAAAGCAAAATAGGAGAAAAATAAGAGTGAAAATTAGATTGTGGCAAAAGAATTTGAGCAACAAATGAAGCCTAATAATAAACCATCTAGTGTTGCTTCTGAAATTAAATTGAAAAGTGCATGTTTACTTGCCACCAAATCTGATATTGATGATCTAGATTTTTGCAAATCTGTTTGCTATGCTTTTGTGTGCAAAGAGGCATTATATTCATTCGAGGACGTGCCTTCCTCTTTGCCTCCTGCTGTCACTAGCATTTTGCAGGAGTTCGCTGACGTCTTTCCACAAGACGTGCCACCAGGATTACACCTATTCGAGGGATTGAGCATCAAATTGACTTAATTCCCGGTGCATCATTACCCAACCGTGTGCCATACCGTACCAATCCAGATGAGACGAAGGAGATTATGCGTCAAGTATAGGAGCTGCTCGACAAAGGTTATATACGTGAATCCCTTAGTCCTTGTGCTATTCCTATCATTTTAGTGCCGAAAAAAGGATGGTACGTCGCGTATGTGTGTGGATTGTAGAGGCAATAATAATATTACTATTCGTTATCGTCATCCTATTCCAAGGCTAGACGACATGCTTGATGAATTGAGTGGCTCTACAATATTCTCCAAAGTTGATTTGCATAGTGGATACCATCAAATTCGTATGAGATTGGGAGATGAATGGAAAACAACATTTAAAACTAAGTTTGGATTATATGAGTGGTTAGTCATGCCTTTTGGGTTAACTAATGCACCTAGTACTTTCATGAGGTTAATGAACGAAGTTTTACGTGCTTTCATTGGACGATTTGTGATAGTCTATTTTGATGATATACTGATTTATAGTAAATCTTTGGAGGAACATTTGGAACTTTTACGTGTTATTTTTATTGCTCTACGTGATGCATGTTTGTTTGGTAACCTTGCAAAGTGCACCTTTTGCACCGACCGGGTATTCTTTTCTTGGCTATGTTGTTACTCCACAGGGAATTGAAGTTGATAAAGCCAAGATTGAAGCTATTGAAAGTTGGCCGCAGCCCAAAACGGTCACACAAGTGAGGAGTTTCCTTGGCCTCGCTGGTTTCTATAGGCATTTTGTGAGAGATTTCAGCACCATTGCTACACCTCTCAATGAGCTTACAAAGAAGGATGTGCCTTTTGTTTGGGGTACCGCACAGGAAGAAGCCTTCATGGTATTGAAAGATAAGTTGACACATGCTCCTTTACTCCAACTTCCTGATTTTAATAAGACTTTTGTGCTTGAATGTGATGCTAGTGGAATTGGATTAGGAGGTGTGTTATTACAAGATGGCAAACATGTTGCATACTTTTCTTAAAAATTGAGTGGGACTAGTCTGAACTATTCTACTATGATAAAGAATTATATGCTCTTGTTCGGACCTTAGAAAGATGGCAACATTATTTATGGCCCAAGGAATTTGTTATACATTCTGATCATGAATCTTTGAAACACATTAAAAGTCAAGCAAAACTGAACCGTAGACATGCTAAATGGGTTGAATTCATTGAGACTTTCCCTTATGTCATTAAACACAAGAAGGGTAAAGAAAATGTTATTGCTGATGTTTTGTCTCTGTCGTTATACTATGCTTTCACAACTTGACTTTCAAATATTTGGTTTGGAGACCATCAAAGATCAATATATGCATGATGCTGAATTTAAAGATGTATTGCAGAATTGTAAGGAAGGGAGAACTTGGAACAAGTTCGTTCTTAATGATGGATTTGTGTTTCGTGCTAACAAGCTATGCATTCCAGCTAGCTCCACTCATCTTTTGTTGTTGCAGGAGGCGCATGGAGGAGGATTAATGGGACACTTTGGCGTCAAGAAGATGGAGGATATACTTGCTACACATTCTTTTGGCCAAAGATGAGACGGGATGTTGAGTGTTTTGTAGCTCGCTGCACTACATGTCAAAAAGCTAAGTCACGATTCAATCCTCATGGTTTATATATGCCTTTGCCTGTACCTAGTGTTCCTTGGGAGGATATATATATATATATATATATATATATATATATATATATATATATATATATATGGACTTTGTTTTAGGTTTACCTCAAACAAAGAAGGGGAGGGATAGCATATTTCTTGTCATGGATAGGTTCTCAAAAATGGCACACTTTATACCATGTCATAAAAGCGATGATGTTGTTAATGTTGCTGATTTGTTCTTTCGTGTAATTATTCGCTTGCATGGTGTGCCAAATACTATTGTTTCAGATCATGACACTAAATTTCTTAGCCACTTTTGAAGATGCTTATGGGCTAAATTTGGGACTAAACTGCTTTTTAGTACTACTTGTCACCCCCAAACTGATGGACAAACTGAAGTAGTCAATAGAACATTGTCTACTATGCTTAGGGCTGTTTTCAAGAAGAATAAGAAAATGTGGGAAGAATGTTTGCCTCATATTGAATTTGCTTATAATCGTTCATTGCATTCTACTACTAAGATGTGCCCTTTTGAAATTGTGTATGGTTTCCTACCTCGTGCACCTATTGATTTGTTGCCTCTTCCATCTTCGAAGAAGGTTAATTTTGATGCTAAAGAACGTGCTAAATTGATTTTAAAAATGCATGAGTTAACTAAGGAAAACATTGAGAGTATGAATGCTAAATATAAACTTGCTGGAGATAAGGGTAGAAAACATGTTGTGTTTGCACCTGGAGATCTTGTTTGGTTACATTTGCGTAAGGATAGATTTCCTAATTTGCGCAAATCAAAGCTAATGCCACGTGTTGATGGTCATTTTAAGGTGTTAGAGAAAATAAATGATAATGCATATAAACTTGAGCTCCCTGCAGATTTTGGGATTAGTCCCACTTTTAACATTGCAGATTTGAAGCCTTATTTGGGTGAGGAAGATGAGCTTTCGTTGAGGACGACTTCATTTCAAGAAGGGGAGGATGATGAGGACATCAATACCATTGTTACACCCACAGCCCCTACTGCTATACATACTGGACCAATTAGTAGAGCTCGCGCACACCAATTAAATTATCAGGTACTTTCGTTTCTGGGTAATGATTCTGTTGTTCATGAGAATATGATGCTGCCTAAATTGGATACATTTGTTTTGCTTACAAATGAAGGGCCTGACATGGATAAGAGGGATGAACGCTGGAGCAAGACCAAGTATGGAGATGATGGCATGCGCAAGGGGATCCGGAACGGAGTTACAGGTGATGATTTCATGACTTTGAAGCCACCATAAGGAGTGCATGGAGCCTTGGACGAAATATACAAGTTGTCACTTCATAAATTTCGTCCAGAGGCTATTCTAGGTGCTGCGTCACCTTATTATTGGGCCAGGCCCATGTATTTTCGAAATACTTAAGTATAGGCTGTTTTTAGAGTCCGTATGTGTGGGGAAATAAGCGTTAGGGTTGGTTTTGGAACCCTCCTCCAAGGGCCACGAAATTCCCCCCTCTTCCTCCATATATACAGCCCTTAGGGCGTCGTTTAGACTTTGGGTTTTGTTTAGATTAAAAGTTCGCCATAGCTGCAACTTCGCGTACTTCGTTTCTGTCCAACGACCAGACCAAGACGTCACAGAACCCCACCTTCATCAATAAAGCTTTCCTCTTATATTCGCAATATCCAGATTGCAATTTCAATGTCTTTCTTGTTCTTCGTTGCTTGCAGGAAATAGACCCTCGTGGTTAGGTTGATCGTGCTCTGGCGTGGTCAATAACCTCTCGGAGTTAGTTTAGCGATTGCTAAGGCACGACATCCTCGCACGTTCGTAGTCGGATCGTCAAAGTCGACTTCCACCAAAACGATAGCCACCATCTCATCGAAAGATCGGGCCCTTCGCCTCTATCAAGCGATGCCTGAATTCTCGAGCGCCTTTACATCCTTGGTGATGTCCACCATAGCAAACATGTAGTGGGGGCTGTTAACAAACCTGGCAAATTGCTCACAAGACCTTGTGGCCAGGCAGTAGTGGTAGACGAGGACGTGGTGGCGCACGCACATCTAGGCGATGACGACCTTGGGACGAGACCCGGCATGAGCGTGGGTGTACTCGAGGTCGAACCCAACCACCTTGTACTTCTCCTTGGCAAGCAACAGCTCCATGATGTGGATGGAGTGCTCCACCTAGACCGGGTCATTGGAGTACACCACAGAGAGGTCCATGAACCTTCTGTGGGTGTCCACCATGGCATGCATGGTGAACTGCTGCTCGTCGTCGGCAGCCGCTCGGAACGCCATTGGAGCCGCGTAGGATACCCTCTAGGAATTTGTCGCAGTGGGTGTGCTTCTTGCAATGGTGGGGCGTGATCGAAAGGTTGAAGAGACACAAGGGTTAAATGGTCGTTGTAATAAATGGGGGTCGGCCGGCCTATAATCGTCATGTCTTGTCACGGCGTTCATAGCGGAGGATTCCAGTGCACACTTGACAACACCGCACCGCACGCGTTTCGTTTGACCACGCGTGGGCCCGAAGAGGCGCCAAATGTATCGTCGTGAGCCTGTTCCCTCGCTACCGCGCGGTTTACCGCGCAAGCTTCCCGCCCGGCTAGTTTGGCCACACGTCGGCTAGAAGAGTGACAAATCGTGGGCGTTTATTGGCAAAAAGCTTTGTTAAAACAAAGTGTGTGGAATGACTTCGGTCATAAGCTTACCCATGGGTGATGAGGTCAAAGTTACACAGAAGGGTGATGATGTTCACTCGAGTGTGATAATTAATTTTGCGCTCCACAAGGCACACGGTTGAAGAAACCAACTGTGTGCAATAATGTCGAAGATCGCAGTCGAGTTAGCAATACAGATCGTGTGCTGTGATATCGACAAGGTAAACAGATTCGAGAATGGTTAATAAAATCTAAGACCATTGCATATTAAGGTCAAAATAGTGCTAGCAATATACGAGTCTCATAGGATGCCATTTCAACGATTGTACCACAAAAGCTCAAAATATTACAAGGTTCAAATTCCAGAGTTATATGGCTCAAATTCGAAGATTACAAGGTTCAAACTGATATTAGAAATGAAATTCAGCTCATTAGCTGCAAACGCTCACGCTGATCTGCTGAACATGGATATTAGAGAGGTTCAAACTAATATTACCACTTCTAAGTCTAATTTTGAATCCTCATAATTTTTGCAAAGGGGTCAGCCACTGAGAAGTCATGTATGGGGTTGACACGATGACTTCCGATTACTCTGTCATCTGAAGTTCCAAAATGAAATTCAGCATTTTCAAGGCCTATTCCATTCTGTCGCAGGCACCGACGCTGATCAACAAACCATTCATTTTTGCGAAATAAATGTAGGGAAAACCTCATTACCTTCAGCACCCTTGCTCTGACAACAAAGAACCTGGCGAATATAATCTTCGGTAAGGTCCCTTGGTAGGTGTTCAAAGTAATTTCTGAGACATGCAGATCTAGGCATTCGACGTGATCGTTATATTGTATCACATTATCCACCACTGGGCCTAATTTTATCTTCAAAAGAAGAAAACATGTTAGTGCCTACATGCAGTTGTGAACGTACTACAGGCCTTTTTGGTTTGCATGATTTGTAAAATGCACTAACATGCCATCTTCGATCTCACATGATTAACATGGGCATTTGATTACATTCTAGAAAAATGTAGCCTTCTTCACAAGAGGTTGGAGTGGATGAAAAGCTTGCTAAGAAAACTAGTACAGATAAATCCAAAGGACAAATGCTTATGGATTGTAACCATATGGATCAAGCAACCAATATGGGGGGACATGTATGTACTAAAATCCTCCAAAAGAATCCTTCAAAAATTGTAATACATTATCATTGTAAACTTAGAAAAAGGTGTCACAAATTGAACTCCCTTATGGTTAACATTTAACAGGAAAGGAACTTCACCTCGATATATAGCTTCTCCAGGCACGGAAAGCATATCAGAAAGCTTCTCCACGTTGGGACCGATAGATTCTAGTGCCAAGACCTTCACTATGCGCAGTTTCGGTGTCAAGCTTGTCGGAAACATTTTCTGGATGACAAACGAACAAACATCTTAAAAAATAGAAATAATGTTAATTTGTACAAGGAGAGGTAGAACGCGGCTGTTGTACCTGAACGGGTGTGGATCCAATAACAAGTTCGGAGTATTTGCCAGACGAGTAGCCCACCACTGTCAATTTCGGTGTAGAAATGACAGTGATTCTTGTTGGACCTTCTTGATCAACTACAAGTAATCTCTCAAGTGCAGGTGTGTCCGCAGTGACCATACCATGGTACACATCTTGCGATGTCTTCGTGCCGCACCAGCAGCACACATAAATAGTCCGGAGAGTCATGGAGGTGATGTGGAAGCTACTCAACCCATTGATCGCCTGAAGACGAAGGTACTCGAGTGCAGTACAGCCACGGAGCAGGCGATCCATGTCACCGTTTGGGAGGCAGACGGCGACGAGCTCGAGGTGCTTCAGTCATGGTAGAATAAGAGCGGGCGGATCATTAAGGGGGGGAATGGCAGTTCCTGAACTTGGCGACGCGCATCGTGGGCGCGAGGTGGAGCGCGGATGTTGGCAGCGAGCGCATATGCCCATCATCAAAAGTGAGCTCCTCGAGCTGATCTAGGGCGTGGGATCAGAACCAGTCATCAAGCTTGGCTCGGTCCTTGTCGTTGGAATGGAACTTGCCCATTCTAAGGCCTCTAGTTGGGCCAAGGTGAATACCGAGGATCTTGGAGAACACATCCAAGCTTTTGCGATAGCCATGGCAGAGCTCGTGGGTGTCGATGAGGTCAAGAGGGGTGGAGTTCCATAGGGGGCGCCACCACCGGGAAAGGACGATTGCCCGTGCCCCATATTTGATTGGGACGAGGGAGATGATGATTGTCAACATATCATCGGGGAGGCTGGTGATGAGGTCTAGGCCTGCTGGAGTCACTTGCGGTTCTTGCTCGCCCCGCCTCCACTTGTTGGCAGCCCCGTTCTCCACCTCTGGAGTCTCCTTGCCAGCGGCGCTTTCTGATAGAAGTGGGAGTACAGAGAATATTTAGTTAAAACAAGGCAATAGAAAAGTGTATTGGTAACTAGAAGTTATTAGGTAGGAATATAGTAAGAAAATGGAATAACAATTGGTTGCTTAAATACTACACAATTCATTTGATATTGCTGGGTAAGTCAACATGCAGGGAGTGCGTTAAGCTTCGCCAGAAGGAAGCTAATTACTTGAAAAGAAAACTTACTTCGAACAAAGTCCGGACGGATGATATCGTCGGGGAAGTTAGCATATATCTCATGACCAGGCCCTTTTATGTGTGGTGCAATTATAGTTCCAGCTTTCAGTACATAAAACGTAGAAATTTCTTTCCAAAGGCCAGTGCCAAAATAGGAGTCACCGCGTTCATCAAGTCTTACAATAGCAACGATTGTAAATCCATGGTTTGTGTTCAGTATGACATCCCTGCAACCTTGATTTATGTAAAGGTAAAGATTGTGCACTACATATTATGTTGCATAGCAAGGGACGCACTACAGAAAATGGTAGGATTGTTAAAGAAAATATGGTAACATGCAAATATGGACCCAAATTGAAAGAACTGTACATCACTTGAAATCGAAGGACAAAAATCTATAATTAAACAAATAGGGTAAACATGATGTCATGGAAATATGAGAGTAATTGAAAGAACAATACATCATTAGTTTGCCTAATATAGAAAGAAGAAGGCAAAAATCCCCTTTGACATATATGGTGCATGTGGCACCTTTTATCCAAATGTAGCAATATTTAGAATATGTTCAGGAAAGTAGGCCATGCCAACCGATTTAGGGTGAGATTGAACATACCGCGCGCATACTCAAGTCATCTGGTACGGTGAGATGGAATGTCTGGCGGAGGCCGCAAAGTCCTGATGTGTTCGCGCATTGTACATTCTATGAATGAAAGAAAACCCTCAAATCACCTCGAATAAAAATGAATCCACGGAGCTTTCGGCTGGGTGATTAAAGGAGGCAGATGAACTAGGATAAGAGATGAGATAATATCTCATTAAATTAGTTACCTTGTTGTCCATGAGAAAGAACCCTCAGTACAATAGATTTCCAAACCGAGCGGAGCTGGGTCGACCGCGAGCAGCATCGAGAAAGTCGATGGCGATAGTGGCGGCAAGCGGAAGTAGCGAAATGCGGTGGGGTTTGCCAGCAGCCTGGCGGCGGCGGCAGGCATCGAGCCAAGTGGTTACTGCCGCGATAGGCGGTGCCATGCATAGGCGCAGAGGAGCTTGTGTAGGTGTGAATGGGGACCGGAGCGGGTGGCAGGCGGGGTGAGGGTTTTTGTCAGGTGGGGATGGTGAATGTTTTCTTTCTTCTTTTTTGAATTGGGTGGTGAAGGTTTTCTATCCCACAAAGAATTTCGGAGGCAATGGTTTGCTAGAGACAACCGTGTGTGATTGACGCAATAGGCAAAATGAAAGTCATTGCACACGGTTCCAATTTTGGGAACCGTGTGTGATTGACGTACTACCTCCGTCCTGGTTTCTTGGTCCCCTTTGTACTTTGTACCAAATTTTGACCAAATATGTCACCAAAAATTATATCATTTAACACTATGCTCAAATACGCATCCAACAATATATTTTTTGCTGACCTGCACTAACATTTTGTCAGTTAAATCTTTGGTCAAAATTTAACACAAATTACAAAGGGGACCAATAAACTAGGTCGGAGGTAGATTCCAACAACCGAACTGATTGCGTCCATATCCCATAGTTAGACATAAGTAAACATAGATTAAACATACTCAGACATAGATAATAAGCGTACACGTACACAAGCATAGTTCAACCATCATTAAGCATACTCAAGTGTACATAGTTTGGTCCCACATCTCATCTCACATGCCAGCACGATCCTGAAGCTTCTTCGTAAGTGTCGTGTGCCACCCTGCGAGAATACTTCTGCTTGAACGAGCCAGCGGCCCATGCTCTTGCATGCGCCAGAACACTTTGATATACATCATGAAGCTTGTGCTTGCAAAATGGGCATCAATAGCCGCCATTCCAGGTCATAAAGCTCCCTTAGGATTTGCCTCTTGTACCTCCTCTGGACATCTTCATCCTCGTTGTCCACATCATCAGACAACACCTATACAAATAGTAAAACAAAAGCATCAAATCAATGTTTACATGCCATGAAGTAGGATTGGGAATTTATGGCTATTTTTATACATATCCAGAGATTATGGTTCAATTTTTAAGCACGGTCGTCTATGTACAGACCAATCCTGTAGAAAATAATGGCACAAACATATGTGTGGGTCATTCAAAATCAATTGTCAAGTCCTGGCTAGGAATTATTAGCACGAACACTAACCCTAGTCGAATTACGAGCCGAAATCATTTGCACAGATGAAACAACTTATCACTTATCACTTGTACCATTCAAACAACCAATACACTACACGGATCTAACAAAACTTACTCAAATTTCATGGATTGGGAGAACATAACCATAGGATTTCTATTCCAAAAAGGGGGAGGCAGGAGTAACCATAGAAACCCTAGGATCTATTTGACACATAAATGGGTATAGATGACTAACCAGTTGATGAGGACATGACTACCTTGGATACGACCAAAAATATTGCATACATGCATATTTGTCAGGTGATTTCTAGTGCAAACTATTCAATAATCTATTTATGTTATTCAGAACAAAAATACTTCACACACTTTTGTGTTTTGTCTAATTGTAGGTGTATAGGACATTTGTGCAATCCACATATGAAGATAAGGGAAAAGAAGAAGTTTAGGTTCTGTTCAAAAAGTCCTCTCACGTCACTTGTGGGCCAAGAGAAGATAGAGTCCAAGTCTCTCACGTTCTGTATTCAGATTCAGACTGCACAGACATACCTGACTCAAAATGTCAACAACCTTTTCATACGGACTCCAAATTGGCTGATTCTTTTTTTGTTGGAAAGTAGATTTCGTGCTCTTTCCAACCCAATTGGAATCACCTTCAAATTCGTCCGGAGCATTGAGATATCGATGAAACAATCTGATGTTGCAGCAGAATCTGAGTCAAACAACAAGTCCAAAGGTGTTGCATCACCTCCACTTGGGCCCACGAGCTTTGTACGACCTAGGGTTAGTTTTAGGCTGCCTTGGGACATCCTTCCACCTCCTTGGCCGCCACCCCTTGCTCCTATATAAGTAGATCCATCTAGTAGCTTTTCCCTTGGATTTTGTTAAGATTAAAAGTTCGCCATAGCTGCAACTTCGCGTACTTCGTTTGTGTTCAGCGACCAGACCAAGACGTCACAAAACCCTACCTTGATCAATAAAGCTTTCATCTTCTATTCGCAATATCCAGATTGCAATCTAAGTTTCTTGCTTGTTCTTCGTTTGCTCGCAGGAAACAGGCCCTCGTGGTCAGGTTGATCGTGCTCCGGCGTGGTCAATAACCCCTCGGAGTTGGTTTAGCAATTGCTAAGGCGCGACGTCCTCGCACGTTCATAGTCAGATCATCAAAGTCGACTTCCTCTAAAATGATAGCCACCATCTCATCGAAAGACGGGACACCTCACCTCTATCAAGTGGTATCAGATTTCCAGGTTGCTCGGTGAGATTTTACAGTTTTTCGTAGTTTAGGTCGAGTCTGTTCTTCATACCTATAGTCCACGAAAAAGCCAAAAAAATTAGGGTTAGGTCATCATATACGAACCAATCTGAGCCTTTGCATAGTCTTTTTAGAGTTTTGCTTGTTGAATTTGCGGTTGCATCGTCGTATCTAGTTGCTGGTCTTAGCGTCTAGTCCCTTAGAGTTTCGAGTTCTGTTCACAGGTTGTCACGCCGCCGCCGCACCATCGTCACCATGCCCATGAACCTTGTACGACCTAGGGTTAGTTTTAGGCTACCATGGGACGTCCTTCCACCTCCTTGGCCGCCACCCCTTGCTCCTATAAAAGTAGATCCATCTAGTAGCTTTTCCCTTGTTGTTTAGATTAAAAGTTCGCCATAGTTGTAACTTCGCGTACTTCGTTTGTGTCCAGCGACCAGACCAAGACGTCACGGAACCCCACCATGATCAATAAAGCTTTCATCTTATATTCGCAATATCCAGATTGCAATCTCAGTTTCTTGCTTGTTCTTCGTTTGCTCGCAAGAAACAGGCCCTCGTGGTCAGGTTGATCGTGCTCCGGCGTGTTCAATTGTGACGCCCGGATAATTAAGCTACAGTAATACCATGCTAATGGTGACATGTCTTCACTTTTACTGTTGCTAGTCCCAGGTTGGTTCTTACCGATTCAAATTTTAACTTTAAGATAAAGTCAAACAATATGGGTTTTCAAATGTCAAAACTAAAATGTGAAAAATAATTCATAGATAATTACGGTGGCGAACCAATTTTTTTACAAAGTGAATAAATGCCCTTAAATGAATAAAACAGGGGCTAAAACCATTATTAAATGCTTTTAAACAATAAAAAAATCGAATTTTTTTATTATTGTTCCAAACTAATTATTGCTCTGGCCTAAATTGTAATAGTAATTAAGGTGCAAGTTTCATATTTTATAAAACTATTTTACTATTGAAAATTAAAATGAAAATAGAAATAAATAAAAAGAAAGGAAACAGAAACTTATCTACTATGCACCTGGGCCTTGATGTGAACAGGCAAGGCCCAGCCCACCGGGAGCTCATCCCCAACCTCTCTGTTCATCAGAGGCTGGGTGGACGCCGCGCCGTCGTCCGCGGCCATGGATGGCCACATGCCGAACATCCAACCCCACCCCGGCTCTATAAGGCCCTCCTCGACCCCGTACTCGAACCCTAGACCCCTCATCTCATCCTCTCGCGCCGCCATCATCGTTTTTGTTCGCGCCCGAGCGGCTACCCGCCATGGACATCGTCGTAGCCGCGGCCAGCACACTCGCTGTCGCCTGAGAAGATGTGCGGGAGGACGGACGTACTCCTCTACTTCTTCTACACCACTGGATCGACGCCGTAGAACTCCAATGCCGCCACCCGCTTCATCTTCTTCCTCGGACGCCGCCGGACCTCCTCGTCAAATTCGCCGCCGTCTGCCGCTCCTAACCTTCCACCGGCCTTTCTGGTGCCCCGCGGTGACCTCCTCGATGATTCCCCCTAATTTCCCCGTCGATTCCATGATGTATCACCGCTCCCCGCAAGCTCCGAATCTCGTCGTCGACGTGGACAACGTGCCTCTCGTTGCCGAGCTCTCTGAGCCTCACCGTGTCTTCCGTCGTGCCTGTAGTGACCTATAGCTGCTTCCTAGATGCTCCTTTTCCTCACCCTCGAGCTGCAGCCGACCCATCGTAAATAGCATGCTCCAACTGCCACGGCGACGCCGCGTGCTCGTTATCGTCGAGCTCCGGCGCCTCCCGTGACCTGCCGCGCTCTGACCGCGCGTAGCCTTGTTCGGTCGCACCTTGTCGCCACTCACCGCGCCCGCACACACTGCCTCGCCCAGGTCATGCCGCTGTGCCGCCTGCGCGTGCGCGCGCTTGCTGCTACCTGCTACTATTGTTGCCTATTTCTACTACCTGCCGCTGCTGTACTGTTGTTCTGCTGCCGCTGCTGCCTTGCTCTTTGCTGCTGCTACTCTTGCCGCAGTTGATGCTCTTTCCTATTGCCGCTGCTTGCCGCTCTCGTTGTAGCTGTTATTGCTGACCGTGGCCTTGACCATGGCCAAGAGCACCATGGGTATTCTATGTGTGTGTGTGTGATCGGCTGGGCAATTGCCATGGAGACCGACCCTGATTAGATTAGAGACTAAGCCCCCTCTAGTACTAACCCACCCCACTTTGAGTCTATTACATGGGGCCCCCACTAGGTAAATTATTTAACTAAAATAATTTTAACACATGTCCCACTGACATATGGGTCCCACTTGCTAAATAAAACCAATTAGTTAAAAAGTTTAGCACCAGTCCATGACATGCGAGCCCTTTGACCGTGTTGACCAGTCAAAGTTGACTGAGTCAACTGCTGACTGTGCACTGTTGACTTTTACCTTGGCCCATTGTCAGCCACACATTACACCCCTGGGTATACTTCTCTGTGTACACATAGCATTTACTATTTATTTGAATTTCGAATTAAATAAAATAATAATTTTAGAAAATGTTTAAAACTTTGAAATTTGATATAAAATAAATCGTAACTCGGATGAAAATACTTTGTACGTGAAAGTTGCTTAGAACGACGAGACGAATCCGGATGCGCAGCCCGTTCATCCGCCACGCATCCCTAGCATAGCGAACTCGCAACTTTCCCCCTCGGATTCATCTGTCCGAAAAAGCGAAACATCACGGATATTTTCCCGCATGTTTCCCCCCTTCACCGGTATCACCTCATACTGTGTTAGGTCACCCCTAACACCGCGCATTGCCATGTTATGCTTTGTGTTGCTTTGTTTGCTCTGTTATTTATTGTGTCCCCCCTCCGTTACTTCTTTCCGGTAGACCCCGAAACCGCTGCCGGTACCCCCGATCGACTACGGTGTTGACGACCCCTCATTGCCAGAGCAACCAGGCAAGCCCCCCCCCCCCTTGATCACCAGATATCGCCTATTCTTCTCTCTACTGCTTGCATTAGAGTAGTGTAGCATGTTACTGCTTCCCATTAATCCTATTCTGATGCATAGCCTGTCATTGTTACTACATCTGTTGATACCTTACCTGCAATCCTAAATGCCTAGTATAGGATGCTGGTTTATCATTAGTGGCCCTACATTCTTGTCCGTCTTCCATGCTATACTATCGGGGCGTGATCACTCAGGAGGTGATCACGGGTATATACTATATACTTTATACATGTTGCATGTGATGACTAAAGTCGGGTCAGCTCGTTGAGTACCCGCGGTTGATTCACGAATTGGGGGCTGGAAGGACATACTTTCCCGATGGCCCTCTGTGTGAATCTTTGTGGCAAAGCGACAGGGCAGGTTGAGACCACCTAGGAGAGAGGTGGGCCTGGCCCTGGTCGGCGTTCGCGGTTACTTCAAGATAACATGTTTAACGAGATCTTGGTATTTGATCTGAGTCTGGCCACTGTCCTATACGCACTAACCAACTACGTGGGGACAGTTATGGGCACTCGACATCGTGGTATCAGCCGAAGCCTTCGTGATGTCAGCGACTGAGCGGCGCGCGTCGGGTTGGACTGGAACGCCTGCTCTTGTATAAGGGAGGCTAGGTCTGCTCACCGGCCGCGTTCGCAACATGCAGGTGTCCAATGGGCGATGGGCCCAGACCCCTGTGCCATAGGATTTAGACCGGCGTGTTGACCTCTCTGTTGTGCCTAGGTAGGGCTGCGACGTGTTGATCTTCCGAGGCCGGGCATGACCCCAAAAAGTGTGTCCGGACAAAGGGGATCGAGCGTGTTGGGAAATGTGGTGCACCCCTGCAGGGAAGTTAATCTATTCGAATAGTCGTGATCTTCGGTAACAGCACGACTTGGAGTTGTACCTTGACCTTATAACAACTAGAACCGGATACTTAATAAAACACACCCTTCCAAGTGATAGATACAACCGGTGATCGCTCTCTCACAGGGCGATGAGGGGAGGATCATCGGTTAGGATTATGCTATGCGATGTTACTTGGTGAACTTACCATCTACTCTCTTCTCCTGCTGCAAGATGGAGGTTACCAGAAGCGTACTCTTCGAAAGGACTAGCTATCCCCCTCTTATTCCGGCATTCTGCAGCTCAGTCCACATATGATACCCCCTTTTTGCCATCTGATACCAATGCATACATATGTAGTGTAGCTCCTTGCTTGCGAGTACTTTGGATGAGTACTCATGGTTGCTTTGCACCCCCTTTTCCCCCTTTTCTCTACTAAATTGTTGCGACCAGACGATGGAGCCCAGGAGCCAGACGCCACTGTCGATGACGACTACTACTACTCGGGAGGTGCCTACTACTACGTGCAGCCCGCAGACGACGATCAGGAGTAGTTTAGGAGGATCTCAGGCAGGAGGCTTGCGCCTCTTTCGATCTGTATTCCAGTTTGTGCTAGCCTTCTTAAGGCAAACTTGTTTAACTTATGTCTGTACTCAGATATTGTTGTTTCCGCTGACTCGTCTATGATCGAGCTCTTGTATTCGAGCCCTCGAGGCCCCTGGCTTGTAATATGATGCTTGTATGACTTATTTTATTTGTAGAGTTGTGTTGTGATATCTTCCCGTGAGTCCCTGATCTTGATCTTACATGTTTTCATGTATGATTAGTGTACGGTCAAATCGGGGGCGTCACATCAATAACCCCTCGGAGTTGGTTTAGCGATTGCTAAGGCGGGATGTCCTTGCATGTTCGTAGTCGGATCGTCAAAGTCGACTTCCTCTAAAACGATAGCCACCATCTCATCGAAAGTTACTCATATCTACATGTGTCATATGTGCAAAAATCAAGGGAAGTAAAAATGGATGACATATACATATACAACATGTACACCTTGTCTCTTTTGTTAGCCACATTTCAGATTAAGCAACGTCGAGGACGGCTTTGTTTTGAAGAAGGGGAGGATGATGAGGACATGACTACCTTGGATACGCCCAAAAATATTGCATACATGCATATTTGCCAGGTGATTTCTAGTGCAAACTATTCAATAATCTATTTATGTTATTCAGAACAAAAATACTTCACACACTTTTGTGTTTTGTCTAATTGTAGGTGTATGGGACATTTGTACAATCCACATATGAAGATAAGGGAAAAGGAGAAGTTTAGGTTCTATTCAAAAAGTCCTCTCACGTCACTTGTGGGCCAAGAGAAGATAGAGTCCAAGTCTCTCACATTCTGGATTCAGATTCGGACTGCACAGAGATACCTGACTCAAAACGTCAAAAACTTTTTCATACGGACTCCAAATTGGCTGATTCTTTTTTTTGTTGGAAAGTAGATTACGTGCTCTTTCCAACCCAATTAGAATCACCTTCAAATTCCTCCAGAGAATTGAAATATCGACAAAACAATCTGATGCTGCAGCAGAATCCGAGTCAAACAACAAGTCCAAAGGTGTTGCACCACCTCCACTTGGGCCCATGAGCCTTGTACGACCTAGGGTTAGTTTTAAGCTGCCTTGGGACATCCTTCCACCTCCTTGGCCGCCACCCCTTGCTCCTATATAAGTAGATCCATCTAGTAGCTTTTCCCTTGGGTTTTATTTAGATTAAAAGTTCGCCATAGCTACAACTTCGCGTACTTCATTTGTGTCCAGCGACCAGACCAAGACGTCACAGAACCCTACCTTGATCAATAAAGATTTCATCTTATATTCGCAATATCCAAATTGCAATCTGAGTTTCTTTCTTGTTCTTCATTTGCTCGCAGGAAACAGGCCCTCATGGTCAGGTTGATCGTGCTCCGGCGTGGTCAATAACCCCTCGGAGTTGGTTTAGCGATTGCTAAGGCGCGACGTCCTCGCATGTTCATAGTAGGATCGTCAAAGTCGACTTCCTCTAAAACGATAGCCACCATCTCATCGAAAGACGGGACACCTTTGCCTCTATAACCAGTTATCCGTCGTCATCGGAGTCGTCACCGGAGTGGTCGTCGGAGTTGTCGTCGGGGTCGTCGCCCGAGTCATCACCAGAGTCAGTGTGCAACTCCACCTCCGGCTGTGGAAGCTCGATGCCGTCGATAATGTTAGGGTGCAGTGATAACTCATCGGCAGTGACGGCAACCTCTGTCTCCATCTCGACACTATGCTCTGGTGCTTCAGCAGCCCCGGCGTCGCCACTCCCTCTGATGGGGCGCTTTGGTGGCATCCTCATACACTGGCGGCTTTGAGGACCGAGAGCGGCGTCGAGGATGCAAGCGCAGAGAGAGGATTTTGTGTGTGGCGAGGATGGGGAGTGCGGCCGCTTGGGCGCACCATTAATATGGAGTAGTAGGAGAGAGGCGGGCGGCGGTCAAACCACTCGCTCGCCTCCCGGTGAGCCTGCGCACCAGACTGCTAGCATGTCTATCATCATTTCACACAACTAATCGCATGCCTCCCGATGACACTGCACAGCGAGCACTCCTCCGTCTATTCACACACCTGCACGCACACCTCCCAGTCTGCCTGTGCGGTGGACTGCTCGCATGCGTTCCGTCAACTCACGCCTGCTCGCACGGCACACGGGTCACGTGGCGGCACGTATATTGTGTTTCTATTTGGATGATTAATGATGCCGCTTTATTGCTTAACCAAAGCATGGCACTTATCCATTGTTGGTCTAACTCTCACGGTTCAAATAAATAATCCGTTTGGGATATTGGTTCCTAATTATTAATAATCTCCCATTTGTAACTAGATAAAGATTACATCAAAACTAGTCCCAAATTTGAAAAAAAGTACAATGCCACTTTGTATTGGTGTCCATATGACAACACGATACGTTTCATGAACTTCAAATAAGTTTTGGATGTACTAGAATTTAAAAATCAAGATTCTCAATGTTCGAAATTTCTTGCACGGGGAGTAAACATGCACCCAGTGAGACATGTGTTTTCGCAATCCATTTAGATGCACTGTCATGTGTGCATGTAGCTCAAATTTGATTTTTGCACATTATACCCGTAGAAAATCAATCAATTAATGTACTAAAACGTCTTAATGGTCTCTGCTTTTTCGAAATTAAAATGTCCCTCCTTTGGTAGCATATGTTCACCGCGGGAAAATTTAACATGCATCGTAGTTGCGGTAGATTCGTGGTGTGTGTGTGTGTTGGTGTGTGCATCTGGGGGTGGCGGGTGGCTCGCAGTACACTACGAGTTGTGAGCCACTATGTGGGTTGGCCGTTTTGTTAGGCAGGTGCCACATTAGAGTCATGAATTCACTATTTAAAACATTACACAACCCTTTCATACATACATGTTTTGTCCACTTGCAGTCGGTGGTTGTCCTACACGACACTCGATACTCGCGTGTGACACTTTCTGTGGGCCCGCGAGGTCGTCGTCCATCACTTTGACGAACAGCTGGCAGTGAGGTTAATTTGACCAGCAAGGTAGAATCTTTTTTTGTGTTATGGTGGTATATAGTATGCATCGAAGAGGTGGGAGAGGACTAGCATATATACTATACGTATGCGTCCGTGAAGAAGTACACCTCACTTAGTGTCAGGACTTCTCGGTTTCCGAGGCATGTGCCACATCAAAGTTGTGAAATTGGCTATTCAAACATCACACAACACCTCTTTGGGCCACATGCATGCAGGCGGTGGTTATCCTAGCTAGGACACTCACGTGTGATGCTTCCATCTGTGGGCCCACGAGGCCATCATCGATGCATGCATCACTTTGACCTACACCGGGAGAGGTTAATTAATTTCACCATCAAGGAGGATTATTTTTGGGTTGTATTATGGTAGGAGCATATAGTATGCGTCGAAGAGGGGGAAGGGGACCATCATATGTAGTACCCTTCATGAACCTCGCTCTGTGTGGGGGGTTTACGGTTTTTGAGGCATGTGGAACACCAAAGTTGTGCATTTTGGGTTTTCAACATATGTTTGGCCCACATGCAAAGCGATGGTGGTTGTCCTCTCACACCCACTTAAGCAGTTATCAATGATATCGATGCTTTCCATTTGTGGGCCCGCTTGGTCCATCACTACTTTTTGTCTGACAACGAGAGAGGTTAATTTGACTTAGGAGGGGATTTTTTTGCTTGTAATACGGTATATATATAGGTCATGCTCTGGGATGACATGATATAGTTTGAGCACACACACATGCATGTGTACGCATGAATCCCTCCCATCGAGTCAAAGTGGCTAGTACAACGACACGTCATGAATCGATCTCGCTCTGTGTGGGGACTGTATGATTTTCGACGCACGCGCCACATCAATGTTGTGAAATGGTATTCACACATGCATGCACGCATCACCTCCATACATATGCATGTAGTGGTTGTGTTCGACCGATACACTCCCTCGCGCGATTATCAGCAACAAACCAATATATTCGTGGGCCGGCGTGGACATCCATGATCACCTTGACCGACAACAAGATAGGTTACCATGGCGGATTCTTATTTTGGTTCGTGTCACCATAGTATAGGTCATGGTGAGATTCAGACCTAATTAAGTGTGAGCACATATACTATGCACGCATGCATGCATGAATCCCCGTCGTCGGCTTGAAGTGTGGTGTAACATACATATGCATCGTCAACCTAACCCTCACCCAGTGTGGGGATTTCTAGTTCAAAATCACGGTGCCACATCGAAGTTGTTCCATTTTGTATTCAAAAACACACCTCTCCATACATATGTGATAGAGGCGAAGGTGTCCCGATGTTTCGATGAGATGCTGGCTATCGTTTTCTGTGGGAGTCGACCTTGACGATCCGACTACGAACGTGCGAGACGTCGCGCCTTAGCAATCGCTAAACTAACTTCCAAGGGGTTATTGACCACGCCGGAGCACGATCAACCTAACCATGAGGGTCTGTTTCCTGCGAGCAAATGAAGAACAAGCAAGAAACTGAGATTGCAATATGGATATTGCGAATATAAGATGAAAAATTTATTGATCAAGGTGGGGTTCTATGACGCCTTGGTCTGGTCGTTGAACACAAACGAAGTACGCGAAGTTGCAGCTATGCCGAACTTTTAATCTAAACAAAACCCAAAGTCTAAACGACGCCCTAAGGGCTATATATATGGAGGAAGAGGGGGAATTTCGTGGCCCTTGGAGGAGGGGTCCGAAACCAACCCTAACTCTTGTTTGCCCACACATACGAACTCTAAAAACAGCCTATACTTAAGTATTTCGAAAATACATGGGCCTGGCCCAATAATAAGGTGACGCAGCACCTAGAATAGCCTCTGGATGAAATTTATGAAGTGGCATCTTTTATATTTCGTCCAAAGCTTCATGCACTCCTTATGGTGGCTTCAAAGTCCAGAAATCATCACTTGCAACTCCGTTCTTAATCCCCTTGTGCATGCCATCATCTCCATGCTTGAACTTGCTCCAAGGTTCATCTTTCTTGTCCAAGCTAGGCCCTTCATTTGTAAGCAAAACAAATGTATCCAATTTAGGCAGCATCATATTCTCATGAATATTAGAATCGTTACCAAGAAAAGAAAGTACCTGATAATTCAATTGGCGTGCGCGAGCTCTAGTAATTGGTCCGGTATGTATAGCAGCAGGGGCTGTGGGTGTAACAATGGTATTGATGTCCTCATCATCCTCCCCTTCTTGAAATGAAGTCATCCTCGACGGAAGCTCATCTTCCTCACCCAAATAAGGCTTCAAATCTGCAATGTTAAAAGTGGGACTAACCCCAAAATCTGCAGGCAGCTCAAGTTTATAAGCATTATCATTTATTTTCTCTAATACCTTAAAAGCACCATCAGCATGTGGCATTAGCTTTGATTTGCGCAAATTAGGAAATCTATCCTTACGCAAATGTAACCAAACAAGATCTGTAGGTGCAAACACAACATGTTTTCTACCCTTATCTCCAGCAAGTTTATATTTAGCATTCGTACGCTCAATGTTTTCCTTAGTTAACTCATGCATTTTTAAAATCAATTTAGCAAGTTCTTTAGCATCAAAATTAACCTTCTCCGAAGATGGAAGAGGCAACAAATCAATAGGTGCACGAGGTAGGAAACCATACACAATTTCAAAAGGGCACATCTTAGTAGTAGAATGCAATGAACGATTATAAGCAAATTCAATATGAGGCAAACATTCTTCCCACATTTTCTTATTCTTCTTCAAAACAGCCCTAAGCATAGTAGACAATGTTCTATTGACTACTTCAGTTTGTCCATCAGTTTGGGGGTGACAAGTAGTACTAAGAAGCAGTTTAGTCCCCAACTTAGCCCATAAACATCTCCAAAAGTGGCTAAGAAATTTAGTATCACGATCTGGAACAATAGTATTTGGCACACCATCCAAGCGAATAATTTCACGAAAGAACAAATCAGCAACATTAACAGCATCATCGCTTTTATGACATGGTATAAAGTGTGCCATTTTCGAGAACCTATCCACGACAACAAATATGCTATCCCTCCCCTTCTTTGTTCGAGGTAAACCTAAAACAAAGTCCATAGATATATCCTCCCAAGGAACACTAGGTACAGGCAAAGGCATATATAAACCATGAGGACTGAGTCGTGACTTAGCTTTTTGACATGTAGTGCAGCGAGCAACAAAACGCTGAACATCTCGTCTCATCTTTGGCCAAAGGAAATGGGTAGCAAGTATATCTTCCATCTTCTTGACGCCAAAGTGTCCCATTAGTCCTCCTCCATGCGCCTCCTGCAACAACAAAAGACGAACGGAGCTAGCTGGAATGCATAGCTTGTTAGCACGAAACACATATCCATCGTTAAGAACGAACTTGTTCCAAGTTCTCCCTTCCTTACAATTCTGCAATACATCTTTAAATTCAGCATCATGCACATATTGATCTTTGATGGTCTCCAAACCAAATATTTTAAAGTCAAGTTGTGAAAGCATAGTATAACGATGAGACAATGCATCAGCAATAACATTTTGTTTACCCTTCTTGTGTTTAATGACATAAGGGAAAGTCTCAATGAATTCAACCCATTTAGCATGTCTACGGTTCAGTTTTGCTTGACTTTTAATGTGTTTCAATGATTCATGATCAGAATGTATAACAAATTCCTTGGGCCATAAATAATGTTGCCATGTTTCTAAGGTCCGAACAAGAGCATATAATTCTTTATCATAAGTAGAATAGTTCAGACTAGGCCTACTCAATTTTTCAGAAAAATATGCAACAGGTTTGCCATCTTGTAATAACACACCTCCTAATCCAATTCCACTAGCATCACATTCAAGATCAAAAGTCTTATTAAAATCAGGAAGTTGGAGTAAAGGAGCATGTGTCAACTTATCTTTCAATATCATGAAGGCTTCATCCTGTGCGGTACCCCGAACAAAAGGCACATCCTTCTTTGTAAGCTCGTTGAGAGGTGCAGCAATGGTGCTGAAATCTCTCACGAAACGCCTATAGAAACCAGCGAGGCCAAGGAAACTCCTCACTTATGTGACCCTTTTTGGGCTGCGGCCAACTCTCAATAGCTTCAATCTTGGCTTTATCAACTTCAATTCCCTGTGGAGTAACAACATAGCCAAGAAAAGATACTCGGTTGGTGCAAAAGGTGCACTTTCCAAGGTTACCAAACAAACGTGCATCACGTAGAGAAATAAAAATAGCACATAAATGTTCCAAATGTTCCTCCAAAGATTTGCTATAAATCAATATGTCATCAAAGTAAACTACCACAAATCATCCAATGAAAGCACGTAAAACTTCATTCATTAACCTCATGAAAGCACTAGGTGCATTAGTTAACTCAAAAGGCATGACTAACCACTCATATAATCCAAACTTAGTTTTAGATGACGTTTTCCATTCATCTCCCAATTTCATACGAATTTGATGGTATCCACTACGCAAATCAACTTTGGAGAATATTGTAGAGCCACTCAATTCATCAAGCATATCATCTAGCCTAGGAATAGGATGGTGATAATGAATAGTAATATTATTAATGCCTCTACAATCAACGCACATACGCGACATACCATCCTTTTTCGGCACTAAAATGATAGGAGCAGCACAAGGACTAAGGGATTCGCGTATGTAACCTTTGTCGAGCAGTTCTTGTACTTGACGCATAATTTCCTTCGTCTCCTCTGGATTGGTACGGTATGGTGCATGGTTGGGTAATGATGCACTGGGAATTAAGTCAATTTTATGCTCAATCCCTCGAATAGGTGGTAATCCCGGTGCCACGTCTTCTGGAAAGACGTCAGTGAACTCCTGCAAAATGTTAGTGACAGCAGGAGGCAAAGAGGAAGGCACGTCCTTGAATGAAAATAATGCCTGTTTGCACACAAAAGCATAGCAAACAGATTTGCTAAAATCTAGATCTTCAATATCAGATTTGGTGGCAAGTAAACATGCACTTTCCAATTTAATTTCAGAAACAACATTAGATGGTTTATTATTAGGCTTCATGTGTTGCCCAAATTCTTTTGCCACAATCTGATTTTCACTCTTATTTTGCTCCTGTTTTGCTTTATTAGCTCTACTAATATCATCTTTCAAAATGGAATCAGGAGTCATAGGAAGCAAAGTAATTTTTTTTCCTTATGAACAAGAGTATACTGATTGTTTCTACTATGGTGTACAGAATTTTTATCAAATTGCCATGGTCTACCAAGTAATAAGGAACAAGCTTGCATGGGTACCACATCACAGTAAACATAATCAGCATATGTCGAGATACTAAAATGCACACGAACAGTACGTGTTACCTTAACCTTGCCGTTGTTGTTGAAACATTGGATGTAGTAAGGATGTGGATGTGGTCGTGTGGTGAGAGAGAGCTTCTCCACCATCTCCATGCTAGCCAAGTTGTTGCAGCTCCCTCCATCTATGATGACGCAAACAGAACGTTCCTTCACAACTCCCTTTGTATGGAACAAATTATGCCTCTGACTTTGCTCAGCTTGTGCAACCTGCACACTCAAAACACGTTGAGCAACTAAACATTCATATTTGTCAGCATCTTCAGCAGCCATGTATTGCGTCTCATGATCAGAATCATCTCCACCATGTTCTTCATGTGTAATAAGAGCCAAAGTCACCTCATCATAGTCACTAGCGGAGTCATACCCACCATCCTCAGTAGCAAGCTTCACATGCTGAGATTTGCATTCTCTCGCAAAATTTCCTCTTCCCTTACAACGACGACAAATAATATCACTTGTGTGCCCTGTTGATGCCATGGAAGAAGAAGAGCTCTGCGCAGGCCTGGCAGGTGTGCTCTTGGCAGATAGTGGTGGTTGTGCCTGCTTTCTTGTATCATGGCTGGAGGTGGCACCTGATGGAGGTGCTAGTGCAATGGAAGTAGAGGATGCACGTGGTGTCCATGATGAAGATCGACCTGCAGAAAAGTTAGTTCGCGTCAATGCCTGTCGATCATGCACTTCACGTTTAGCTTTACAAGCAAGATGGAATAAACGAGAGATATTAGTATACTCCTTATACTCTAGAATGGTCTGAATCTCTTTATATAATCCACCCATAAAATGTGCAAGCATAGCTTCATTCTCCTCAAATATACCACATCTAATCATGCCAGATTGTAATTCCTGATAATATTCTACTACAGAAAAAAATTCCTTGTCTTAAACGCTGCAATTTTGAAGTAATTCACGTTGATAATATGGTGGAACCCAACGAGTACGCATAGCAGTTTTCAAAGCAGCCCAAGTAGCTGGAATAGGATATAATCTAGAATATTCAGACCGACAAACACATGCAAAGCTAGTGAAAGCACAAACAGCAGCAGGAACACGTCTCTCCTCATGATATTGTAAACATGTAAATCGTTATTCAGTTTCTAACTCCCAAGTAAGATATATATCAGGAACATATCTACCCTCAAATGGTGGAATGTTCAATTTCAGTTTAGGGAGATGGTCATGATCACGTACCTGAGGTGGTTGTGCGGCCCTACCATTGCGATGATATGCATGAGGACGACCTGGTGGCGGTGGTGCTAGTGGTTGCACATAGTTCTGATTTTGACCAACCTCATCGTTGTAATGGTCCTCCACCTCTGCAGTAGCAGCAGGAGCTACAGAAGCATCAACAGCGGCACCAGAATTTTGACCAGGCTCAAGGGGAATGCGCAGTGCCCGTCCCACTTGATTTGGAAGGCGATGGTGTTGTTGTTGTTGTTGTTGTTGTTGTTGTTGTAGAGGTGCGTAAGGTGCAGCCGGTGGTGGTGGTGGAAGACGCGCGAGCAATTCATTAGACTTGTTATCGAGCTTTGTTTCAAACGTCTTCTCCATGCCATCTATCTTCTCCATGGCCTCTTCAAATCTGTTTAGCACATCTTGCACCTGTCCACTCATCATTTGCTGAAATTTATCGTGTAGCTCTTTGTTCGGCATGTTCTCCCAGTCAGTCTCGTCGGTTGTGATCCTGCCATGGTTAGCAGCAATAGAAACACACAAGAATATGATCCTACAGACTACCAACAAGAGGTGGTGGTGGGTGTCACAAATCCGTCAAGCAAATCTCAAATTCTTACCAGTTCTTACCCAGCAGCAGGCAGTGATCGGCAACCGTCGTAGTCAAAACTCTCAAAGCTTGGATAGAGCAATTACCAGGGAGAGTCAAACGCACGACGTAGATGTATGTGGAGCTAGGAAGGCTTATAATATGGTAGCAAAAAGGGTCAACAATAATCAATTCAGAGATGCAAAGTTCAATAAAAGCTCAACGACGGTACTGTGTTGGTCCTAGGCTAGACCATGCTAGAGACATGAGCCTATAACACTAACAAAATCACGGCGCTGCACGTAAACAAAGGAGGAGCACGCTCTGGATTTTTTTATTTTTTCACTTTTATTGCACTTTTTTCCTCTCTTTTTTTTGCTCCGCAACAAATTTTTTTCAAAAAAGTCTACAAATGGTCTAAAAATTGCCTAGCCAGAATTTTCCAGACTATTTTTCTATGGAGTAACAACATAGCCAAGAAAAGATACTCGGTCAGTGCAAAAGGTGCACTTTCCAAGGTTACCAAACAAACGTGCATCACATAGAGCAATAAAAACAACATGTAACTGTTCCAAATGTTCCTCCAAAGATTTGCTATAAATCAATGTGTCATCAAAGTAAACTACCACAAATCGTCCAATGAAAGCATGTAAAACTTTGTTCATTAACCTCATGAAAGTACTAGGTGCATTAGTTAACCCAAAAGGCATGACTAACCACTCATATAATCCAAACTTAGTTTTAAATGCTGTTTTCCATTCATCTCCCAATTTCATACGAATTTGATGGTATCCACTACACAAATCAACTTTGTAGAAAATTGTAGAGCCACTCAATTCATCGAGCATATCATCTAGCCTCGGAATAGGATGACGATAACGAATAGTAATATTATTAATGCCTCTACAATCAACACACATACGCGATGAACCATCCTTTTTAGGCACTAGTATAATAGGAACAGCACAAGGACTAAGAGATTCACGTATGTAACCTTTGTCGAGCAGCTCATGTACTTGACGCATAATCTCCTTCGTCTCCTCTGGATTGGTATGGTATGGTGCACGGTTGGGTAGCGATGCACCGGGAATTAAGTCAATTTGATGCTCAATCCCTCGAATAGGTGGTAATCCCGGTGGCACGTCTTGTGGGAAGACGTCAACGAACTCCTGCAAAATGTTAGTGACAACAGGGGGCAAAGAGGAAGGCACGTCCTCGAATGAAAATAATGCCTCTTTGCACACAAAAGCATAGCAAACAGATTTGTTGAAATCTAGCTCATCATTATCAGATTTTGTGGCAAGTAAACATGCACTTTTCAATTTAATTTCAGAAGCAACACTGGATGGTTTATTATTAGGTTTCATTTGTTGCTCAAAATCTTTTGCCACAATCTGATTTTCACTCTTTTTTTTCTCCTGTTTTGCTTTATTAGCTCTATTAATATCATCTTTCAAAATGGATTCAGGAGTCATAGGAAGCAAAGTAATATGGCTATCCTTATGAACAAGAGTATACTGGTTATTTCTACCATGGTGTACAGAATTTTTATCAAATTGCCATGGTCTACCAAGTAATAAGGAACATGCTTGCATGGGTACCACGTCACAATCAACATAATCAGCATATGTAGAGATACTAAAATCCACACGAACAGTATGTGTTACCTTAACCTTGCCGCTGTTGTTGAACCATTGGATGTAGTAAGGATGTGGATGTGGTCTTGTGGTGAGAGATAGCTTCTCCACCATCTCCATGCTAGACAAGTTGTTGCAGCTCCCTCCATCTATGATGACGCGAACAGAACATTCCATCACAACTCCCTTTGTATGGAACAAATTATACCTCTGATTTTTCTCAGCTTGTGTAACCTGCACACTCAAAACACGTTAAGCAACTAAAAATTCATACCTGTCAGCATCTTCAGCAGCCATGTATTGCGTCTCATGATCAGAATCATCTCCACCGTCTTCTTCATGTGTAATAAGAGCCAAAGTCTCCTCATCATAGTCACTAGCGGACTCATACCCACCATCCTCAGTAGCAACCATCACACGCTGAGATTTGCATTCTCTCGCAAAATGTCCTCTTCCCTTACAACGACGACAAATAATATCACTTGTGTGCCCTGTTGATGCCATGGAAGAAGAAGAGCTCTGCGCAGGCCCGATAGGTGTGCTCTTGGCAGATAGTGGTGGTTGTGCCTGCTTTCTTGTATCACAGCTGGAGGTGGCACCTAATGGAGGTGCTGGTGTAGTGGAAGTAGAGGATGCATGTGGTGTCCATGATGAAGATCGACCTACAGAAAAGTTAGTCCGCGCCAATCCCTGTCGATCCTGCACTTCACGTTCAGCTTTACAAGCAAGATGGAATAAACGAGTGATATTAGTATACTCCTTATACTCTAGAATGGTCTGAATCTCTCTATTTAATCCACCCATAAAACGTGCAAGCATAGCTTCATTCTCCTCAACAATACCACATCTAATCATGCCAATTTGTAATTCCTAATAATATTCTTTTATTCCTTGTCTTAAACGCTGCAATTTTTGAAGTAATTCACGTTGATAATATGGTGGAACCCGACGAGTACGCATAGCAGTTTTGAAAGCAGCCCAAGTAGTTGGAATAGGATATAATCTACAATGTTCAGACCACCAAACACATGCACAGCTAGTGAAAGCACAAACAGTAGCAGGAACACGTATTTCCTTAGGATATTGTAAACATGTAAAATGTTGTTCATTTTCTAACTCCCAAGTAAGATATATATCAGGAACATATCTACCCTCAAATGGTGGAATATTCAATTTCAGTTTAGGAAGATGGTCATGATCTCGTACCTGATATGGTGGTGCAGCCCTACCATTGCGATGATATACCTGAGGACGACCTGGTGGTGGTGGTGCTGGTGGTTGCACGTAGTTCTAATTTTGATCAACATCATCCTCGTAATGGTCCTCCACCACTGCAGTAGCAGCAGGAGCGACAGAAGCATCAACAGCGGCACCAGAATTTTGCCCAGGGTCAATGGGAACATGTTGTGCTCGTCCCACTTGATTTGGAAAGCGACGTTGTTGTTGTTGTTGTTGTTGTTGCTGCTGCTGCTATAGAGGTGCGTTTGGGGCAACCAGTGGTGGTGGTGGAAGACGTGCGAGCAATTCATTAAACTTGTTATCGAGCTTTGTTTCGAACATCTTCTCCATGCCATCTATCTTCTCCATGGCCTCTTTAATCTGTTTAGCAAATCTTGCACCTGTCCACTCATCATTTGCTGAAATTTATCATGCAACTCCTTATTCATCATGTTCTCCCAATAAGTCTCGTCGGCTTGTGATCCTGCCATGGTTAGCAGCAATAGAAACACACAAGAATATGATCCTACAGACTACTAACAAGAGGTGGTGGTGGGTGTCACAAATCCGTCAAGCAAATCTCAAATTCTTACCAGTTCTTACCCAACAGCAGGCGGTGATCGGCAACCGTCATAGTCAAAACTCTCAAAGCTTGGATAGAGCGATTACCAGGGAAAATCAAACACACGACATAGATGTATGTGGAGCTGGGAAGCCTTATAATATGGTAGCAAAAAGGGTCAGCAATAATCAATTCAGAGATGCAAAGTTGAATAAACGCTAAACAACGGTACTGTGCTGGTCCTAGGCTAGACCGTGCTAGAGACGCAAGCCTAGAACACTAACAAAATCATGGCACTGCACGTAAACAAGGGAAAAGCACACTCTAGAACTTTTTTTGCTCTACTTTTTTTGGCGCTCCTCTTTTTTCGCTCCACTTTTTTTTGGCGCTCCTCTTTTTTTGGCGAAAAATCACTATAATGGTGAGTGTCTCAAAACTCTTCCCTCGTCAAACTGACAGGATGGGCACGAAAAAAATTCTGACTTTTTTTCAGAAATCAGGGCAGCGACGCCAAAAAAGTGTGACAAAAAATCACTATGATGGCATGTGGCTCAAAAGACTTAGAAAAGCCTAAAAATAGGATAGGGAAAAAAATTTGCCTGTGAAAATTTTGGCCTAAAAATGCCCGGGGTCTCCATACTCTTTTTTGTTTCGAAACCTACTCAGGGAAGGATCTCGAAACCAAACCTAATATGAAAGGAACTCAGATTGGTGGTGGATATATGGTGGTAGGATATGGCAGTGGTGGTGGTATATGGATACGGATTGGTGGTGGTATATGGATACGGATTGGTGGTGGTATATGGATACGAATTGGTGGTTGTATATGGATACGGATTGGTGATGGTATATGGAGACGGATCGATGGCGGAGAAGCGATGGTGGTAGATGCTAGGGGCGATGACGATGGTGCGGCGGCGGCGGCGTGACAACTTATGACCAGAACTCGAAACTCTAAAAGACTAGACTTTAAGACCAGCAACTAGTCACAACGATGCAACCGCAATTCAACAAAGCAAAATACTGAAAAGACTATGCAAAGGCTCAGATTGGTTCGGATATGATGAACTAACCCTAATATTTTTGGCTTTTTCGTGGACTGTAGGTAAGAAGAACAGACTCGATCTAAACTACGAAAAATTGTAAAATCTCACCGAGCAACCTGGAAATGTGATACCACATGATAGAGACAAAGGTGTCCCGATGTTTCGATGAGATAGATATCATTTTCTATGGGAGTCGACTTTGACGATCCGACTACGAACGTGCGAAGACGTCGCACCTTAGCAATCGCTAAACCAACTTTCGAGGGTTATTGACCACGCCAGAGCACAATCAACCTGACCACGATGGTTTATTTCCTACAAGCAAACGAAGAACAAGCAAGAAACTAAGATTGCAATCTGAATATTGTGAATAAAAGAGCAAAGCTTTATTGATCAAGGTGGGGTTCTATGACGCCTTTGTCTGGTCATTGAACACAAACGAAGTACGCGAAGTTCCAGCTATGGCGAACTTTAATCTAAACAAAACCCAAAGTCTAAACGACGCCCTAAGGACTGTATATATGGAGGAAGAGGGGGAATTTCGTGGCCCCTGGAGGAGGGGTCTGAAACCAACCCTAACTCTTGTTTCCCCACACATATGGACTCTAAAAACAGCCTATACTTAAGTATTTCGAAAATACATGGTCCTGGCCCAATAATAAGGTGACGCAACACCTAGAATAGCCTCTGGACAAAATTTATGAAGTGGCATCTTGTATATTTCGTCCAAGGCTTCATGCACTCCTTATGGTGGCTTCAAAGTCCTGAAATCATCACTTGTAACTCCGTTCTTGCTCCCCTTGCGCATGCCATCATCTCCATGCTTGAACTTGCTCCAAGGTTCATCTTTCTTGTCCAAGTTAGGCCCTTCATTTGTAAGCAAAACAAATGTATCCAATTTAGGCAGCATCATATTCTCATGAACATTAGAATCTTTACCAAGAAACGAAAGTACCTGATAAGTCAATTGGCGTGCGCGAGCTCTAGTAATTGGTCCAGTATGTATAGCAGCAGGAGCTGTGGGTGTAACAATGGTATTGATGTCCTCATCAAGTTATATCCCCAACATTAGGCCCCAGGTTGATTTGAACCTATTCACATCAATTTTCAGTACTTGTCTTAGCAGAATCTTGCATCATCAATTTTTATGAACTTGCTATAACCTTCCATGACGTCATCTTGCCTTAACCTCACACAAAGCTCAGAACATCTCAACAGATTTTTATCTTTAATGGACTTTCCGAAATTTGAGGCGCCTGTGCAGCCACATAATCATTTTTTGGCCTCCTCGATTCCCATGCATGCCTATTATCCATCTCCTTATAAATAGGGACAGGGGTCCTTTTCATTTTTTTCCCTTGCCTCCTCGTCTTTGTCTTCCTCCTCACGACTCATCTGCGGACCCAAGCTCCGCCGCCAGCGACTTCCGTCGACTGCTTCATCTCAGGCCGATGCATCAGCCTGACTAGACCAGAGAACGCCGGCGCACCACCAATGTCCATCAGCATCTGTAAGTACTTATCTCCTTATACCTCATATCTGAATTAGGGTTTGCTTTGTTCATCGGTGTTCTTCGTCGTTCTTCGTTTTCTCCTTTAGCTCAAGTAGCTTTTTGATCTAAACATGGTATGGAAACTTGTGCAGTAGTAGTTTAGCATTCGTTTTTAACATTAGAATATATTCTCTCCATAGAGGATCTCATCGGAGCACACGAACTTTTTTGCTGCCGCCACCTTAGGCTTAAAATTTACTGCATTTTCTGAATTTCTGCAGATCCAAAATTATAGCTCCAGTCTATGAAATCTGTTTGTCCATTACTTAGCAAAATTTTCACTGATAGATCTGAAGTACCATAACTGCCATGGCGGCTTATACCATAAACAGTGATCCGTCATATAACATTAGGCCCCGTTTAAGCCGCCATCATACGCTTCATAACTGCATAACCCGGCAATATTTTTCGGTTTAACCATGCTTTCTTATTCATCCTCATGATTTGATTCTGCACAATGTATTTGACCTTTAAACTCTGGCCAGCTTAACAACATAATCCTTAACATGGCAGGTTCCATTAGTCCCCTTTTAAGCCGCCAATATGAATACCCGTGTACTTTAATGTCCATCTTCCGGTTTTAATGTATTGGCTGTTTATAGCGCTTTTACCTTTGAATCATCGGTCCGGCTTTAGCAGTTTAATCTTAAATTGGCAATATTTCTTTCTTTTAGGCCTTGATCCTCAAAATGGGCAAGATTGCCATTGCCTGCAACTAGGTCGTTTCCCGGGTCACCGAGGAAGACTTGAACGAATATGTTCAGACAGGCGTCTTGGCCAAAAAAGATGTCATCCATTGGAGGGTCCCAGGCACTGAAACCCCTCCTGAACCCAAGGATGGTGAAGTGATTGTCTTCACTGATCACATGCTCCGAGGCTTCAGCCCTCCCGGCTCAAAATTCTTCTGTGATGTGCTGCATTTTTTCAAGCTCCATCCGCAAGATATTGGACCAAACTCTGTTTCAAACATGTGCAACTTTCGAGTATTCTGCGAGGTGTACCTTCAACAACAGCCCACCGTAGAACAATTCAGGGAATTTTATTATTTAAACCGGAAGGACGAGTTCACAGGTGGGGCCAGCCTAGAATTAGGTGGCATTTCTATACAGCGACCGAAAGAAGCCACTTTCCCAGCCGCCACTCTGCCCAGTCATCCCAAAGACTGGAACCAAACCTTGTTTTATTGCAAAGACACTTCTCCAGAAGGGGAAAATCCTCTGCCGGGTTATCGCGCCAGCCGGCTTAGCAACAGACATCCTCTTCCAGATCGCATTAGCACAAAGGAACGGGCCAAATATGGCCCATTTTTCAAAAATTAGAGCCTTCATGGCTAACGGTTTAACCGACATCGACCTTGTCCGGTGCTGGGTTTCATGGAGGATATTTCCCCTAAGCCGCCAACCCGGCTTAATGTGTGAATATACTGGTGATTGAAATATCCGCTTCACCACTGCCATATAGAGATGACTAACGATGACATCAATAATATGACCAAATCTCTTCTGAACTAGAGCCTGGAAGACTGCAGCAAAGTTGGACTGAATCCTTTCTGCGTTCTCAACCAACTGCCAGCTGTAAGATTTTAAGCTATTTCCGGTTTAAGCACTGTCTTTCATTTAAATTGTCCTCTCATAACCCACTTTATTTGCACAGGCCGATTCTCCTTTCTGGAAGAAGAAACTAGATAAGCCGCTCAAGAAGACCCGGACAAAGAGCAAAGCTACAAAAAAGCCTGCCAGGAAGAAGACCAATCCCGCTGAGTTATTCAACTTGGATGATAATGATGATGATGATGATGATGATGATGATGATGATGATGATGATGATGATGATGATGATGATGAGTCAGAGGTAGAACTTGATTCCCTTGGCTCATTTTTTGTACATCTTATTGACAATGAACATTATCAGGATGATGCGGAGGCCAGCCATGCAGATGATGAAGAGGTAATTACTCTTTCCTCCGACTCAAAACCTCTGCCAACACAGAAAAGTCGACAGGAAAGCCGGAAAGTAAGATTCTCTCACCCTATAGCTTACTTGGATCCCAACTTTATTTTGAAGAAACAATGGCATGAAGCTCGCCGCATGACACGGAATAGCGACGGTGGGGTTTGTAACATCCCAAATTTGCAATTTGGAATGTTATACATAGATCATCATGCATATCATATTTCTTGCATTTTGGTTGATCCTAGAAATTTCACGCAACTCAAGGACCTTCGGAGAGAGTTGGAGATTTTGTTATTTTCATATTTGAGTTTTCTCAAATGTTGAAAAGAGGATCATTTGATTTATTTATTTTATCTTCAATTATTTTTCCGGTGTCAAAATATATGAGAGAGGGAATAATATGACTTTCCCAAATTTAGGAAAAATGAAGATTTAATAAATAGATCAATTTGGTTTTGCCGGAGTTTATTTGCATTTTTTTGGATAGGGAAAAATGCGCGTTTTCAAAAATTGCATTTTAGGTCCGGAGTAAAGTTCATTTTGTTCGGCTCATTTTTAGGAGTCGGAGAAAATTTACTTTAGATTTTTCGGAGTTCGTTTAGTTCTCTTTTGTTTTTGTTTTTTTTCTGCGCGCTGAACCGTTTTTTTTTAAAGAGAGAGCCAGGCCAGCCGGGCCTAAAGCCTAGCCAGCCGGTCGGACCCTCCCCTCGCGCGCGCGCAGCCAGGCGCAGGCAGGCAGCCGCCTCGCCTCTTGCCTCAAGCCGAGTCCCAGCAGGACTTAGGCCGGCCCTTTCCTTGTTCCGTTTTCTTTTCTTTTTTCTACTAGGACTCTTTTCCTAATCCTAGTCTATTTCTTGTCCCCTACCCCAAGTCTCCTCACCCCTCCCCAATATAAATACCCCAACACCCCCCCTCTAAACACATCAAATCAAAGCCGCAGCAAGCAGCAGCGCGCAGCCCCACCCCGCGCCCCACACGCGCCGCGCCACCCCACACCCGCCGCCGCCGCACCTTGCCCACGCCGCTGCCCTATGCCACGCCGCCGGAGCCCCTCGCCGGAGGTTGCCCCGCGTCTCTTTTCCTCGGATCGTTTTCTTCTAATCGTTCCGATTCTTTTCTTCTCTTCCGATTCATTTTCTAGATCGGTTTTCCATTTCTTTTTCAGTTTTCTTCTCCAAAACCCTAGATCGGATTCGTTTTCTTTTTCGATTTAGTTGCCTTTGGACCGTTCACCGGACCGTTCGTCCTAACGAACGTGATCACCGGATTCATCTAGGTTAACGACGCCCGTTCGTTTAACCGTTCTTCTTTTTCTTTCTGTCGGATTTATTCCGCGATCGTGATCTCAGATCCGATCTTCGTTTTAGTTTTTCTCCCTGCTCGTTTATCGGAATCAGGTGATTCAAGCGCCTGGAGTTTCGTTTCAAAACCGTCGTTCCGTCTAATCAACTTAAACAAGTTTTTGCCCTGGTAAAATGTGACCTAGTTTCAACTTGCTAGAACCGAGTTGTTTTCTTCCATCGTTTGTTTTCCGTTTCTTTGTTCGGATTGTTCTTTCTTTGCAACCGGAGTTCTTAAGTTGAACTTTCTAGTTCATTCTCTTGTTCGAGTTTTACCTGTGCATTAGATGAGTACTTATTGTATGCTTGTTGTTTGTCTGCGATAGATCACCCGGATTGCGCAGCCTGTTACTTCAAAACCCTAGGACTCGCGGATCATCAGCAAGGCAAGTAACACTTTGATCATACCTTTTCTACAACCCATGTTTTATTGCATTAGATCAATCCTCTCACATTGCATGATTAGGATCTAATTAAATTGTGGGATGGGAAGTAGATGAGGTAGTACCTATCACCTGTATTATTATGAAACCTTTGGGAGTTACTTCTACGTTTGCTTATTATGCCATGCTATGCTAGTAGACGTGGATTGGGTGAGTGATATCCATGACAGATGTGAGTTGATAATTTTGATGGTTTATCTAAGGTGGCAACTTAAACACACATCTGGGTGGATTGAGGCACCTGATGTCTATCAGGACTTGCCTGTTTTTTTTGGACCGCCACCCAGGCTCAAAGGGATCATAAGATCTTTCATGCTAAATACTTACGTGTGCAGCCACAAGCCATTATGGGCTCTGGCATAGTTGACTAAGTCGTGCGAACTCTTATAGGGGTAGACTAGTAGATGTAGGGGTTGTAGGTGGTACGGTCTACTCCATCGTAAGGTGCTAGTGCTTCTGAAAGACTATGTCTCGGTCATCCGTTTCTCAAACACCATGTAGTGCAAGAAACCAAACGGAGGCGATCGAGTCTTGTGGGGAAAAGTGCGCAAACCTCTGCAGAGTGTACAAACTAATCATGATTAGCCGTGTCCCCGGTTATGGACAACTTGAGTATCTAGTACTTGAATATCATGTGAATCTCGACATGTTACTTCTAATTAATGTTATTGGGTTTTAATTATTTTAATTGGGATTGAGAATGCTGTCAACCATTCTCAATGTTTCACAACCACCATGATAGTTAAATAAATTTATTCCTTTGCAGTAGGGAAAAACTAGCTTTACGCAAAACTGTAACCATAGAGCTTTCCACCAGCCATATATGCATATAGTATAGCTGTTTCATTCCATTACTCTCTATGTGTTACATTGCCAGCATATTCCATGTGCTGACCCGTTTTCGGGCTGCAACTTCTCATGTTGCAGACTTTTCAGACGACGAGTAAGGAGTTTTTAGGTCGTGGTTCTATACTCAGTGATGCCGCTGGAGTTGATGGACCCATTTATCTTCCAAGTCTTCCGCTGTTATCGACAACGATGTAATAAGTGTGTGATTGTCACTCTGCTATAAATCCTTCGATGTACTGTGTGGTGTCAGCATTACTGATCCAAGGATGACACCTGAGCACAAAGCGCTTGATCCATTCGAATCGGGTCGCGACAGAGATGGTATCAGAGCACATGCTGACTGTAGGACACGACCACTAAGTTAAAGCCATAGATCACCATTCTCTTCTCATTTTGTAACTCCTCATCTTTTCTACTCTTTTAGGATGACGCACGCGAAGATTAAGTACGCTCAACCGGATGAAGGCACACCATTTGGATTTCACCTAAAGGAAGTCACCAAGTACCTGAACATTGGATTACCAAGCTTCACAGGAACCTTCAACGCCACTCTGCCTGAAGAGGAGCGCTGGAAGATTCAAGCTCACGTTCCGGGAAGGACATTCGCGCCAATCACGAAACCCATAGATAGTGTTTTCAATGCACCAACCTGGAGTCTGGGAAGGAGCATCGCAGCTCATATCACCATAGGACGCATTGGAGAAGTTTACCAAGAAGACCTCAAGGACACTATCTACCAGATTTGCGGACGCCGAGATGAACAATGGGAGTTAGTCAGCACCAAGAAGGATAGATCCATTGCATCATTCATCCAGGAGTTAAACCAGCACATTCGACACCACGAGAACCAGATGTGCAATGATATGATAGAGTTAAAGAATGCGAAGGCAAGGATCATCGAGCTAGAAGGAGAACTGAAGTCTACACGCAAGGACTACATGGACGAGATCGTAGCTCTAGCAATACACAACGTCAATCTTAAGCAGGAGATTGAAGAACTCAAGAGGAAGTTAGGATCCAAGGAGGAAGACAAGTACGTCGCATGTCCGGACAACTACATCATCATCGACGACACCGATTTGGATCCAAGTGAACCCGACTTTGAAGACGAAGCTGGAGCAGATATCATGGAGTCTTCCACCAGTTCAAATTTCTAGATGACCACCAAATAGTAGTAGTATTCCCCCCATGTAAACAGTATAGTCGAGCACTTTTGCGATAGTTAGATCGTTTGCAAGCCCTTGTTTGATTGATTGAAGTGATTTTGTGTGCATTTGCTCATGTGCATTGGGGTAGTATTTTCCCTTTAGACCCCCTCTATTCTTAATTCTCGTCTTTTCTAAACCCTCAGATGCCTCCAACCCAAGCCCTTAGGTCGCCCATGTTAGTAAGCTCACCAGGAGCGGAGTTTATGGCTAGACGATGGTGTGATCGGTTACCATTAAGGATTGGTAACTATGTGTTTCCCTCAGACCTAATAGTATTGGAATCTCAAGGATTGGATGTGATATTAGGCATGGATTGGTTATCAAAGTATGAAGGGAATATTGAGTGTGCTAGTAAGTCAATTTTGCTTACCACACCAGAAGGAAGAAGGATCAAGTATGTATCCTGGCATGTGCCAAACAAGACACAAGTAAACTGCCTAACAGGAGTTGTGCAGGAGGAAGTACCAGTGGTAAAGGATTATCCTGATGTATTTCCTGAGGAATTGCCAGGCATGCCACCGGATAGAGACATTGAGTTTTTGATTGAGTTATTGCCAGGTACAGGCCCAATATCGAAGCGACCGTACCAGATGCCAGCAAAGGATTTGGTGGAAATTAAGAATCAGATTAAGGAGTTATTGGATAAAGGTTACATTCGCCCAAGTTCTTCGCCTTGGGGATCACCTGTACTTCTAGTGGAAAAGAAGGATGGATCATTAATGATGGTTGTAGATTATCAGGGATTGAATGAAGTAACCATCAAGAATAAGTACCCACTGCCAATGATCAACGATCTGTTTGATCGGTTGCAAGGAGCTAAAGTGTTTTCCAAGATCGATTTGCGATCAGGGTACCATCAGTTGAAAATTCGAGAGCAGGACATACCTAAGACAGCATTCACCACGAGATATGGACTGTATGAGTATACCGTTATGTCATTTGGATTGACTAACGCACCGGCCTATTTTATGAACCTGATGAACAAAGTGTTTATGGAGTTTTTGGATAAGTTCGTCGTAGTGTTCATTGATGACATCCTGGTGTATTCGAAGAATGAAGAGGAGCATAAGGAACATTTGCATTTGGTTTTGGAGAAACTAAGGGAACATCAGTTATACGCCAAATTCAGCAAATGTGAGTTTTGGTTAAAGGAAGTTGGATTCCTCGGACACGTTATATCCGGAGAAGGTATAGCAGTTGACCCCACTAAGGTTGAGACCGTAACTGAATGGGAATCCCCAACGACAGTTGGAGAGATCCGGAGTTTTCTTGGACTCGCAGGATACTACAGGAGATTCATTGAGAACTTTTCAAAGATTGCAAAGCCTATGACTGAATTGTTGAAGAAGGATACTAAGTTCAAATGGACTGAGGAGTGTGAGGCTAGTTTCCAGGAGTTGAAGAAACGTTTGGTCACCTCACCAGTATTGATTTTGCCAGATCAGACCAAGGATTATGAGGTGTATTGCGACGCTTCACGTCGAGGACTTGGAGCAGTGCTTATGCAGGAAGGAAGAGTTGTTTCGTATGCTTCACGACAACTGAAGCCTCATGAGTTGAATTATGCCACGCATGATTTGGAGTTAGCAGCCGTAGTGCATGCATTGAAGACGTGGAGACATTTCCTCATTGGAAATCATTGTGAGGTATACACGGATCACAAGAGTTTGAAGTACATTTTCACGCAGAAGGAGTTGAATCTTAGACAAAGGAGATGGTTGGAGCTCATCAAGGATTATGATATGAGATTGCATTACCATCCCAGAAAAGCTAATGTAGTAGCTGACGCATTGAGCCGTAAGAGCCATGTCAACACCCTAGTGACGGGAGAAGTACCAAAGGAGTTAGCAGAAAACCTTCGTGAGCTATGTTTGGAAATAGTTCCGAGAGGCTATGTAGCAGCATTGGAGATTCAGTCAACATTGATGGATAAGATCAGAGAAGCTCAGAAATCTGACAAGGAAATTGCTTCTATAAAAGAGAAATTGAGCGAAGGAAAAGCAAAGGGATTTCGTGAGGATGAGCACGATACCCTATGGTTTGAGGACCGTGTTTATGTGCCCAATGACCCGGAGATCAGGAAGTTGATTTTGCAAGAGGCACATGATTCACCGTATTCGATTCACCCAGGGAATACCAAGATGTATTTGGATTTGAAGGAAACATTCTGGTGGACCGGAATGAAGAAGGATATTGCAGCATATGTAGCGGTTTGTGACGTATGTCAAAGAGTAAAGGCAGAGCATCAGAAGCCAGCAGGATTGTTACAACCATTGGCGATACCCGAATGGAAGTGGGATAAGATAGGCATGGATTTTATCACAGGACTACCCAGGACGAAAGCAGGCTAAGATTCGATATGGGTAGTAGTGGATCGTTTGACGAAGGTAGCACATTTTATTCTAGTTAAGACCACTTACACCAGTGCTAAGTTTGCAAAGATATACATGACTAAGATCGTTTGTTTGCATGGAGTTCCGAGGAGTATCGTATCAGATAACAGTTTCGTCCCATGACAACAGTTACGAAGTTGGAGACCGTCAATTCTTTGGACCGGATTTGATTAAGGAGTCTGAATGGAAGGTTAAGTTGATTCGCGATAGGCTCAAGGTAGCCCAGTCCAGGCAGAAGAGCTACGCAGATTCAAAACGTAAGGAGACAGTTTACGAAACCGGAGACAGAGTTTATCTCCGAGTATCCCCACTTCGAGGAGTTAAGCGCTTTGGAGTTAAGAGAAAGTTAGCACCGTGTTTCGTTGGACCGTATAAGATTTTGCAACGTATGGGAGAAGTCGCTTATAAGTTGGAATTACTAGAGGGATTGTCAGGAGTTCATGACGTATTCCATGTTTCTCAGCTGAAGAAATGTCGTGCCGAGATGGCGGAGGTACCGTTAAGAGATACTGTACCACTTGAAGCGATTCAGTTGAAGGACGACTTAACGTATGAGGAGAAGCCAGTCAAGATTCTCGATTATGCCAGCAGAGTTACTCGCAGCAAGGTTATCAAGTTTTGCAAAGTTCAGTGGAACCACCACTCAGAGGATGAAGCCACCTGGGAGAGAGAAGAAGATTTGCTCAAGGACCACCCTCACCTATTTTCTAGCCAACCTGAATCTCGAGGGCGAGATTCATCTTAAGGGGGGGGGGGGGGTAGGTCTGTAACATCCCAAATTTGCAATTTGGAATGTTATACATAGATCATCATGCATATCATATTTTTTGCATTTTGGTTGATCCTAGAAATTTCACGCAACTCAAGGACCTTCGGAGAGAGTTGGAGATTTCGTTATTTTCATATTTGAGTTTTCTCAAATGTTGAAAAGAGGATCATTTGATTTATTTGTTTTATCTTCAATTATTTTTCCGGTGTCAAAATATATGAGAGAGGGAATAATATGACTTTCCCAAATTTAGGAAAAATGAAGATTTAATAAATAGATCAATTTGGTTTTGCCGAAGTTTATTTGCATTTTTTTTTTGGATAGGGAAAAATGCGCGTTTTCAAAAATTGCATTTTAGGTCCGGAGTAAAGTTCATTTTGTTCGGCTCATTTTTAGGAGTCGGAGAAAATTTACTTTAGATTTTTCGGAGTTCGTTTAGTTCTCTTTTGTTTTTGTTTTTTTCTGCGCGCTGAACCGTTTTTTTTAAAAGAGAGAGCCAGGCCAGCCGGGCCTAAAGCCCAGCCAGCCGGCCGGCCCCTCCCCTCGCGCGCGCGCAGCCAGGCGCAGGCAGGCAGCCGCCTCGCCTTTTGCCTCAAGCCGAGTCCCAGCGGGACTTAGGCCGGCCCTTTCGTTGTTCCGTTTTCTTTTCTTTTTTCTACTAGGACTCTTTTCCTAATCCTAGTCTATTTCTTGTCCCCTACCCCAAGTCTCCTCACCCCTCCCCAATATAAATACCCCAACACCCCCCCCCCTCTAAACACATCAAATCAAAGCCGCAGCAAGCGGCAGCGCGCAGCCCCACCCCGCGCCCCACACGCGCCACGCCACCCCACACCCGCCGCCGCTGCACCTTGCCCACGCCGCCGCCCTACGCCACGCCGCCGGAGACCTCGCCGGAGGTTGCCCCGCGTATCTTTTCCTCGGATCGTTTTCTTCTAATCGTTTCGATTCTCTTCTTCTCTTCCGATTCGTTTTCTAGATCGGTTTTCCGTTTCTTTTTCAGTTTTCTTCTCCAAAACCCTAGATCAGATTCGTTTTCTTTTCCGATTTAGTTGCCTTTGGACCGTTCGCCGGACCGTTCGTCCTAACGAACGTGATCACCGGATTCATCTAGGTTAACGACGCCCGTTCGTTTAACCATTCTTCTTTTTCTTTCTGTCGGATTTATACCGCGATCGTGATCTCAGATCCGATCTTCGTTTTAGTTTTTCTCCGCGCTCATTTATCGGAATCAGGTGATTCAAGCGCCTGGAGTTTCGTTTCGAAACCGCCGTTCCATCTAATCAACTTAAACAAGTTTTTGCCTCGGTAAAATTTGACCTAGTTTCAACTTGCTAGAACCGAGTTGTTTTCTTCCGCCGTTTGTTTTCCGTTTCTTTGTTCGGATCGTTCTTTCTTTGCAACCGGAGTTCTTAAGTTGAACTTTCTGGTTCGTTCTCTTGTTCGAGTTTTACCTGTGCATTAGATGAGTACTTATTGTATGCTTGTTGTTTGTCTGCGATAGATCACCCGGATTGCGCAGCCTGTTACTTCGAAACCCTAGGACTCGCGGATCATCAGCAAGGCAAGTAACACTTTGATCATACCTTTTCTACAACCCATGTTTTATTGCATTAGATCAATCCTCTCACATTGCACGATTAGGATCTAATTAAATTGTGGGATGGGAAGTAGATGAGGTAGTACCTATCACCTGTATTATTATGAAACCTTTGGGAGTTACTTCTACGTTTGCTTATTATGCCATGCTATGCTATTAGACGTGGATTGGGTGAGTGATATCCATGACAGATGTGAGTTGATAATTTTAATGGTTTATCTAAGGTGGCAACTTAAACACACATCTGGGTGGATTGAGGCACCTGATGTCTATCAGGACTTGCCTGTTTTTTTTGGACCGCCACCCAGGCTCAAAGGGATCATAAGATCTTTCATGCTAAATACTTACGTGTGCAGCCACAAGCCATTATGGGCTCTGGCATAGTTGACTAAGTCGTGCGAACTCTTATAGGGGTAGACTAGCAGATGTAGGGTTGTAGGTGGTACAGTCTACTCCATCGTAAGGTGCTAGTGCTTCTGAAAGACTATGTCTCGGTCATCCGTTTCTCAAACACCATGTAGTGTGAGAAACCAAACGGAGGCGATCGAGTCTTGTCAGGAAAAGTGCGCAAACCTCTGCAGAGTGTACAAACTAATCATGATTAGCCGTGTCCCCGGTTATGGACAACTTGAGTATCTAGTACTTGAATATCATGTGAATCTCGACATGTTACTTCTAATTAATGTTATTGAGTTTTAATTATTTTAATTGGGATTGAGAATGCTGTCAACCATTCTCAATGTTTCACAACCACCATGATAGTTAAATAAATTTATTCCTTTGCAGTAGGGAAAAACTGGCTTTACGCAAAACTGTAACCATAGAGCTTTCCACCAGCCATATATGCATATAGTATAGCTGTTTCATTCCATTACTCTCTATGTGTTACATTGCCAGCATATTCCATGTGCTGACCCGTTTTCGGGCTGCAACTTCTCATGCTGCAGACTTTTCAGACGACGAGTAAGGAGTTTTTAGGTCGTGGTTCTATACTCAGTGATGCCGCTGGAGTTGATGGACCCATTTATCTTCCAAGTCTTCCGCTGTTATCGACACTAGATGGCCTTAAGCCATGTTTATTGTAATAAGTTCTCTTTGAGACAACGATGTAATAAGTGTGTGATTGCCACTCTGCTATAAATCCTTCGATGTACTGTGTGGTGTCAGCATTACTGATCCAGGGATGACACCTGAGCACAGAGCGCTTGATCCATTCGGATCGGGTCGCGACAGGGTTTTATCCTCCGGCTTACCCAACACACCGGCTCCTCGCAGCGCCGCACCAAGGTTGCACAAATTTTTGACTTAGCTTATCCCAAGGCGGGTCTTTTTCGTCAATTTAACTTTTCCAACTCAAATTATCAGGGAGCATCTCGGTCATCCTCCGACAACTCAAAGGGAACTCAAATCCCAGTTTTCAAGATCGTGCCTGGGTAAGAATGTTAAGATTATCCACTTCGAATCATGCATTTAATTGTCATATTAACTCTATCTTGTACTTCCTTTTCAGCACTATGGCAAAACCCAGCAAAAAGAAGAAAATTGATGAACCAGTTGAAGAGCCCAAAACCGTTGATCCGAAGAAGCATACCACATCCGAGACTTTGCATCAAGTTTTAGAAACTGCTATCAGAACACCCAATTACCGCGGATCCCATCATTGTTGATCCGAAACCAGCCAAGCCGCCCAGTCCTGTGCAACCGGCTCAAGAGATTGAAGATATAATGATTACTGGCACAGCCTATACAGCCCCAAGCAACCCCACTGCCCTATCCAAACACAGCACCAAAGAGGAGTTCTTTGTTGTTGATAAAGGCAAATGGAAAGTGGATTTAGAAGGATATGCTCAATTTAGTGCTCAAGATATTCACTCTGGTTATTTGAACCGCCTTCACACAAGCCATGACTTAGAAGCCGGCTCGGTCAATCTAATGAAGGAGAGCTTTGAGGTAAACATTGTCATTTTTTCCATATATATATGTATATATATATATATATATGTTACCCGCCAAGTCTACTAGATATGATAAATTTAAATATGTTGTAGACTTTAAGCATTCTTGTTAAACTTGATATCCATGTCATAGCACTAACAAGATAAACCGGAACTTGAAGTAACAACGATCAAACTTGCACCTGTAGCCCCCAAGGGCCGGCTTAATCAACATGAATAATCCGGGACTTATCACCATTATTGTGAATAAAATCCAGTTGCGTAGCCCCCATGAGTCGGCTATAGTCATAGCAGTGTAGCCGGGTCATCCTAGAATTGTCTTCAAAAAAGAGCAATATGCATTAGCTCCCAAGTGCCAAGTAAAATGCTTGTATTATGCTTGGGACTTCAAATAATATGACCATATTGCTTCCTATCTTGTTCATGTTGCAGGCTGAATTAAGTATGAAGGAATCCCAAGTCAATGATCTGAGGACCAACATTGAAACCCAATTATCTGAGACTTCAAAAGCCAAATCAGAGCTGAAGACTGCATCGGAAAACATTGAGCAGTTGAAAAAAAAACTTCAGTACTGATAAAAATGGCTGGGAGACCGACAAGGAAGCTCTATTAAAAAGAGCAGAGGATGCCGAAGCATCCCTTAAACCGGTAACTGATGAGTTGTCCGGTTAAAAGCATCAGATCAACAGCATGACATCGGCCATCTTCGGTAAATAGCAAAAAATACTCTCCTTTGCACCAACAGTTTCAATATTATCTGTCGGTTTACCAATAATTTTACTGATGCAGGCCCTCGAAGCGCCAAGCTGGGTTCAGACATGTGCATCAAGCTTAAGGTTGTCTATACTCTGGTACAGCAGCTATACACTAGTGCTCAATGGACAATCTCTGCTGCTATTCATAAGAAACAGCCGCACTCCCTCATCAAGGAAACACTAGAGAAGCTATCGATGCTGCACCAAAGAATTGAGGATTTAAAGCGATCAGCCGCCAGAGCCGCCGCCATGACTGCCCTAAGCCCGGCCAAGGCATGGCAAGCAGATCTTGATCCAGAAGATTTGGCCAATGGCTGCCCTAGTATAAAAGAAGACAGGTCTCCCTTCAGCACTGATGACTTTTCAAAAATAGCAAGGGAAATGCGTCCATTGGCAAGCAAGCTGGTTGAAGACACAGATCTATCTCAATATCAAAAGGCTTATGATGCCGAGAACAAGAAGGTGAAGGTGCCAGTTCATCAGGAGGTGGATCTCATCCCGCCAACTCGTAAGCACACCTTCGCTCCTGACATTGATCCATCAAGTCTTATAGATGACGAGGTTGTGTTTAGAGCTTTGATCGGCTTCAACTGGGCTACGCCTGACTTCCAGCCAATGGGTAACCAAGGAGAAGAAGAAGCAGCGCATGATGACCCTGAGGCCTCGACCCGCCAAGACTGGAAGCCTTGAGCCGGTTTACCAGTCATAGCATGTGGATGCTATGTGTCTCAAAGACACTTATTCATTTGCGGCCACATGATGCCTTGTAATAGGCTAGTTGAAACAACCATGATCTGCCACGCCATCGTGCGTGTTTATTTGCATAACACTCATGAACTATCGATCCGTTATTTGAAGATCGGCCACTTGTGCTTATAATGTCATCAATCATACAGACCATGCTTAGCATTTTTCCTGCACATAAGCAGATAACAGGTGCCCTGGCGGTTTACCCCAGGGCAGGTCATAATGCCCCATATAAAATCCACTGGTGACTGAATAGTCCATAACAAGGGCGGGTGATGTAGGGTAGGAACCCTATAGGCCGATCTTTCATGAAAGGAGCGAATCCCGCATTGAACACGAAGAACATGAGGAGGGAAACGAGGGAAAACACAAGGGGAACACAAGAGAACACTCAAACCAACAAGTATGATCACACATGCGCTAGATCCAAGAACACAAAGGAAGATACAAGATCCAAAGTCAACAATGGACGATACAAGAGGTACCCGGTCTTCTCCGTGACGAGTTCTTGATGTTCTTCTCTGTGAGGAGGTCTTGAATCCAACGTGGATCTTCTCTGTAGAGGACGTGGTCTCTCTCGTGGAGTAGATCCGATGTGGATGAGCAATGCTCTATCTCTAAATATGAGCTAAACCAATGCTAACCCTAGAAAGTTGGAAGAGGTGGAGTATATATAGTCTAGTACAAAAGAGGGGGGCGAAGGGGTACATGGGCTGCGGCCCAGCACAAAACGGGGCACAGGCGTCGGACGTCCGGGAGTCACCGGTCGTCCGGAGGCTCGCGAGGGTCGGGACGTCCGGTGCCTGTCGGACGTCCGTAGATTCGGCTCGGGTGGTCTTCGGTCGGACGTCCGGTCGGGGTCGGTCATCCTGGTGGCGTCGGATGTCCGCCTGTTTTGGCTCAGGTGTGGTAGGGTCGGTCGTTCGGAGGAGGCCGGACATCCGGAGCCTGGAGGTCGTCGGACGTCCGGGGTTCGTCGGTTGTCCGGAGCCTGGAGACTTTGAGCAGTTTTTTTTCTTCGTCTCCGTCTTCACGTCCATCTTCCTCCTCTTCTTCTCCGTGATACCTGAGAATGCACAAAGTGTCCGTATGAGGTAGTAGCCATGTCTCATGTGCATCAAAGTGGAAATGTGAGAGGAGAGATGTCACCTCGGTTTCAAGGGCTCTTGCACGTGCTCGTGTCATGGGTCCAAGAGGGGTCGTAGGAGATGTAGTTGGGTCCATGGGGATGGACTTGGGATGCTCCGCATCATCTACCCTCCCATGGGGAAGATCCGTCCTCGGATCAAATTCTTCATCACCATGGAAGGGAGAGAGATCTTTGACGTTGAAGATGTCGCTCATGTTGTACTTGTCGCGTGGGAGGTCGATCTTGTAAGCATTATCGTTGTATCGTGCGAGCACCTTGAAGGGTCCATCCGCTCATGGTCGAAGTTTGGATTTGCGTTCTTGTGGAAAGCGGTCCTTGTGAAGGTGTAGCCACACGAGATCACCAATGTTGAAGACCATAGGTTGCTTGTTGAAGTTGAGCTTGGTCGCAAGGTGTTGAACTTGGCGCTCGATGGTGTTTCTTGTATCTGCATGCACCTTCTTGAGATGTGTCACATGTGCACTTGCGTCCAAATTGATGCGCTCTTGGAGTGGTAGAGGGAGAATGTACAAAGGGGACAAAGGGTAGAACCCGTAGACGACCTCGAAGGGGGACTTGCTGGTTGTCGACTGTCTTGCTCGGTTGTAGGCGAACTCGGCGATAGGTAGGCACTCCTCCCACTCCTTGATGTTCTTCTTGATGAGTACTCAAAGTAGTTCAGAGAGTGTGCGGTTGGTAACTTCCATTTGGCCGTCGGTTTGTGGATGGTACACCGTGGAGAAAAGTAGCTTGATTCCAAGCTTGGCGCATAGGGTCTTCCAAAAGTAGCTAAGGAACTTGACGTCGCGGTCTGAGACGATATTCTTTGGCACTCCATGTAGACGCAATATTTCCCTACAAAAGAGATTAGCAACGTGTGAAGCATCATCTATCTTGTTGCAAGGAATGAAATGTGCCATTTTTGAGAAACGGCCCACAACGACAAATACCGAATCCTTCCCATTTCTAGTCCTAGGAAAACCAAGTACAAAGTCCATGCTAATGTCTTCCCATGGTTGGTATGGAATTGGTAGAGGCATATAAAGGCCATGGGATTGATCTTTGGACTTAGCTTTGCGACATGTAGAGCATCGGTTGGTGAAGCGATTGACGTCGCGAAACATCTTTGGCCAAAAGTAGTTCTTCGAGAGCGTAGCAAACGTCTTGTCTCGTACAAAGTGTCCCATTAAGCCTCCTCCATGAGATTCCTGCAAGAGAAACAAACGAAGAGAACACTCGGGGATCCAAAGTTTGTTAGCTCTCATAAGGTATCCATCTTTGATGTAATAGCGTTCCCAAGAGGTGTGCGACAAACACGTGGCATAAGGAGTAGCAAAAGTAGGATCATGCTCATACAAGTCTTTGATATGCTCAAAACCAATGACATCCAATTCAAGTTGAGTAACAAGCATGCATATGCGAGAAAGTGCATCCACCACAATGTTTTCTTTGCCCTTAATGTACGTGATGACATAAGGAAAAGACTCAATAAATCCACTCCATTTAGCATGACGCTTGTTCAACTTGGTTTGGCCCTTAAGATACTTGAGTTTTTCATGATCGGTATGAATGATAAACTCATGTGGGCGAAGATAGTGTTCCCATTCATGCAAAACATGGACTAAAGCATATAGCTCTTTGTCATAGATGGGGTAATTGAGTTGCGTGCCAGAGAGTTTCTCACTAAAGTAAGCTATGGGGCGCTTCTCTTGTGTTAACACACCTCCTATGCCATTACCACTAGCATCGCAATGAATCTCAAAGGGTTTCTCAAAGTTGGGTAATGCAAGCACGGGAGCATGAGTAAGCAAATTCTTAAGCTCGTTGAAAGCGGTATCTTGGGATGGTCCCCAAACAAAAGGCGCGTTCTTCTTGCTCAAAGCATGCAAAGGCGAAGCAATGGTGCTAAAATCCTTCACAAAGCGACGATAGAAACCCGCAAGGCCAAGAAAACTACGCACTTGTTGCAAATTGGTTGGTTGTGGCCAAGTCTTAATAGCATGGATCTTGGACTCATCAACATGAACACCCTTAGAAGAAACAACAAAACCCAAGAAAACGAGCTTATCAATACCAAAAAGGCATTTCTCCATATTAGCATAGAGTTGCTCTTTTCGAAGAGTTTGCAAAACGGTTCGAACATGGGTGACATGATCTCTAAGAGATTTGCTATAAACAAGGATATCATCAAAGTAGACCACAACAAATATACCAATGTAAGGGCGAAAGACATGATTCATAAGACGCATAAAAGTACCCGGTGCTTCCGAGAGACCCATAGGCATGACTAGCCACTCATACAAGCCAAACTTGGTTTTGAAAGCGGTTTTCCATTCATCACCCTCTTGTATGCGGATTTGATAGTAACCACTCTTGAGATCAACTTTAGAAAAGATAGTGGCACCACTAAGTTCATCAATCATATCGTCAAGGCATGGAATGGGATACCTATATCGAACGGTGATGGCATTGATAGGTTTACAATCAGAGCACATGCGATCTCGTTTTGGCACAAGAATGACTGGGACGACACAAGGGCTCAAACTGTCACGCACATGTCCATGGTCTATGAGATGCTTTACTTGCCTTTGTATTTCTTTGGTTTCTTCGGGGTTGACGCGGTAGGGAGCTTTGTTCAGAAGCGGTGCTCCGGGGGTGAGGTTGATGCGGTGCTCAATGCCTCGTACTGGAGGTAGTCCCGGAGGTAGCTCGTCGGGGAAAACATCGTGAAATTCCTGCAAAACAGAAGACAACACTAGAGGAAGAGTGTGAGAAGTGTTAGTTTGTGGTGCATTGTCCTTGCACACAATGACGGAGTGTAGGACACTAGATGGGTTCTGACACACTCCTTGTCGGTGTCAAAACCGGCGGATCTCGGGTAGGGGGTCCCGAACTGTGCGTCTAGGCCGGATGGTAACAGGAGGCAAGGGACACGAAGTTTTACCCAGGTTCGGGCCCTCTCGATGGAGGTAAAACCCTATGTCCTGCTTGATTAATATTGATGATATGGGTAGTACAAGAGTAGATCTACCACGAGATTGGATAGGCTAAACCCTAGAAGCTAGCCTATGGTATGATTGTTGTTATGTATGTTGTCCTACGGACTAAAACCCTCTGGTTTATATAGACACCGGAGAGGGTTAGGGTTACACAAAGTCGGTTACAATGGTAGGAGATCTACATATCCGTATCGCCAAGCTTGCCTTCCACGCCAAGGAAAGTCCCTTCCGGACACGGGACGAAGTCTTCAATCTCGTATCTTCATAGTCCAGGAGTTCGGCTAAAGGTATAGTCCGGCTTTCCGGACACCCCCTAATCCAGGACTCGCTCAGTAGCCCTTGAACCAGGCTTCAATGACGACGAGTCCGGCGCGCAGATTGTCTTCGGCATTGCAAGGCGGGTTCCTCCTCCAAGTACTTCATAGAAGATTTTGAACACAAAGATAGTGTCCGGCTCTGCAAAATAAGTTTCCACATATTGCCATAGAGAGAATAATATTTACACAAATCTAATCTGCTGACGTATTCCGTAGTGTGACACACCACGGCCAAGCCTTTATCCGAGTCGTTTCATTATCCCACCTCAGCGCGTCATGCGAGGCGGTTTCCTTGGCACGTCTTGTTAAAGCAGAGATCGTGTCCCCTTATTCCGGGATTCTCATCAATACGGGCGTGGGTAACCCAACCGCGCCATTGATTACGGCGCTTGGAGATAAGCGAGTTTTACCAGGCTGGTGGGGACACGTAGTTGCGTCCACCCATATAAGGGGATAAGGATCCACCTTTTCACCTACGCCTTCTTCCTCCCTTGCTTATCCATTCTCGCGCACTCGAGCTCCAGCGCCCAAGTCCGCACTCCCCACCTCAACCTTCTCCAGCCATGTCCGGAGCGGGAGGCAAGTGGATGGTCTCCTCCGTCACGGAGGGACACATCAAAAAACTGAGGAAGGCCGGATACTTGTCTAACGACATCGCGTACCGGCTTCCCGAAAAGGGGCAGCTCATCCCCACCCCTAGGCCCCATGAGAGGGTGGTGTTCCTCCCCCATTTCCTCGCGGACTGGGCTTCCCTCTCCACCCATTTGTCCGGGGGCTCATGTTCTACTATGGCCTGGATTTCCACGATCTGGCCCCGAACTTTGTCCTCAACATCTCGGCGTTTATCGTCGTGTGCGAGGCTTTCCTCCGCATCCGCCCCCATTTCGGCCTATGGCTCAAGACTTTCAATGTCAAGCCGAAGGTGGTGCGCGGCAACCAGGCGGAGTGCGGAGGCGCCATGGTGGGCAAGATGCCCAACGTCTTATGGCTCGAGGGCTCCTTTGTGGAGACCCTGAAGGGGTGGCAATCGGGGTGGTTTTACATCACCGAGCCGCGCGACCCCGAATGGGTCGCAGCCCCCGAGTTTCGATCCGGACCCCCTACGCGGCTCACCTCCTGGAAGGAGACGGGCCTGTCGTGGGGTAAAAAAGGAGAGCTGACCGGACTCCAAACATGCGTCCAAACCCTGGTGGACAAGAAGCTCAAACTTGTCAACGTAGTCCAGGTTATGCTCATCCGCCTGATCCTCCCGTGTCAACAACGGGCTTTCAACCTGTGGGAGTTCGACCCGGCGCGGCACCGAACTCTGAGCAGGCTCTTCGACACGACGTACGAAGATGCCTGGAAGGTGCTTTTCAAGGGCGCCGAGGCCCCCGCATCCGCTACCGAGGATCGCGGATTCAGTACGCAGCGTCACGCTCATGCGGTAAGCTGTTTTTTCCTTTTACAGGGTATCAGTTTTTCATAGTTTGACTCTATGCGGGATCTAAGCCCCCTTACCTTTGACAGGACTGGCAGGAGACGTCCGGACAGATCAACTGTCCGGCTCCTTTGCCCGAAGGCCCAGCGGACGCTCGTTTGGCGAAGCTGCTGGTTCCGGCACCCTATGTGGTGCCGGAGAAGAAGGCCAGAAAAGGCCACGGGGACTCGAAAGAGTGCCCGGCGCCAGGAGGTGTCGGATCCCTCATCCGACGACTCCAAGACGCACTCCTCCCATGAAGACGAGGAGGAGGAAGAAGAGACCCCTCCCCCTCCAGCGGGGGAAGGGAAGAAAGGAAGGCCGCCCCAACTGGGGAGGCCGAAGGGTCCAAGAAGGGGAAAACCCTTCCTCCGGACTACTCCACCGACGCCGACGACGGCGGAGAGGAGTGGCCGCTCAGGGCCAAGCCCCTGGCCAAATCGTAAGTATCCGGATACTAGAGTAATTCATAGTATTCGTTTATTGCACAGCTTTCCCTTATGTCGAATATGTTTATGCAGCCCACCCAAAGACCGGCTCGACGCGTCGTCGAGCGGCTCACTGGACTCGTCGGATGTGAACTCGCTTCCGACGGCTTCCCTCCCCCCCGCCCTACGGACGACACCGAAGTGTTGTCCCAACAGGTTCCAAGCCGGGAGGAGGTGGTCCTGGAGGCGCCGCGAGGCGACCTCCCGGACTCCAGGAGTAAAGGGGATGAAACCCCCAGGGCTCCAAGTCCGGCTCTAGGCCGGACACCGCTCCGGAACCTTCAAAGGTTCCAGAGTCCGGCGGGGGACCTCCTTCCAAGAGGAGCAAGCCCACCGTGCCGGTGACCCCCGTCCAACCGGAGGCGCCGGACAATCTGTTGGAGGCGCTCCAAGGCGCCTCCATCGACGAGGAGCACCGCACCATTATGAGTGCGGTGGTCCAGAAGGTTCAGTCCGCCAAGAGCGGACTGACTGAAGCTTGTACTAGCCTTTTAACAGGCTTTGAGGTAAGTAAAGAATGTGTAAATAATATTACCGCATAGACAGTAGCCCCTGATGCTCTGTTTGGCGTTCGGGAAGAAAAGCCGAATAGAGGATCAAATAAAATTCGCAGGAGTCTAACAAAAAGGAGTCAATATGCGTATGCAGGCTTCTCTGCTTGCGTCCGCCGCACTGACTGCGGAAGTGGACACGCTAAAGCAGAACCTCGAGCGGTCCGAGCAAGAGCTCGGGCGTGCCAAGAAGCAGCTCGAGGACAATGAAGGTAAGAAATACCTTGTTTAAATATATATAAAAAGGTGCAATTGCAAAAAATGACAGGATTATCGTGGCTATTGTAGGGGCCACGTCTGAGGTGGCGACCCTTAAGCAAGCGCTGGTCGAGGCCGAGAAGAGGGCGGCCACGGAGCGCACCGAGCGGGAGAAGTACGAGGCCCAGGTTGGCAAGGTGCAGCAAGAGCTCCAGGTTCTCATGAAAAAACATGAGAGTTTGGAGCTTGACTCAAAGACGCGAGCGTCCGAGCTCGCGGCGGCTATTGAAAATGCCAAGTCTGCCAAGGCCGAATCCCAGAAGACCCTCCAGGAGTTGGATGAGGTGAAGAAGATAGCGGCGGGTAAGGCATTCTTTATGCAAAGCAAACACATAAACGTGAGTTACTTGTTACTTACCCGAATCCGGAGCTCTCCAGGAGCGTTCGCAGATCTTCCCCGGAGTGTGTCCGATGCCGCCGCATTCTATCGAGCCGAGGAGGGCAGCTCGACAGAGAAGGTGTTCTGGTCTCAGTATGCTGAGGCCGGACACCCCGTGCCCCTGAGCGACCAGCTGAAGCAACTGGTCGAGCTCCACAAGGCGGCCGAACAGGCCATGAAGGGCCTCATAGTTCGGCTGTGGCCTGGAGAGGCTCTGCCTGGGAGCTATTTCGGGCTGGTGCGGCGGCTGGTGGAGGCCTGTCCAAGGCTCGAAGTCATCAAGCGCTCCGTCTGCATTGAAGGTGCCCGTAGGGCCCTTGCCCGTGCTAAGGTGCACTGGGGCAAGCTGGATGCTGAGAAGCTTGTGAAGGACGGGCCACCGCCGGGGAAAGAGCATCGCAAGCCCGAGAATTATTATAAGGATGTTCTGAAGGGTGCCTGCCTTGTGGCGGATGAATGTTCTAGGGATGTAATTTTTGAGTGAAACTTGCTCGTTTTGTCCTGTGCGCTGAAAACTTGTTCATATGCGCTAAGCAATGCTGTTGGAATTTAAAATATTACCTTCTGTGCGGCTGTTTATCAATTCTGAGAGATGGCGAGTCGTCGGCTTCTGCCCCCGTGCCGCTAGTGCTGGGGTGTTCGGGGATAAACCTGAGCGCTCTTTTTCCCATGTTTGGGTCCTTCGAGGGAGGCGCTCAGCCCAACGAACAAGGCAATCGGACTATAATGCGTGAACACTCTCACTTAGCCATAGAATTCTATAATTTTAAATTTCGGCGAAGCCCCTGGTATTCGGAAGACCGAGTTCGGGGCGCTATCCACGCCTTGGCCGGACAGAGCCGACTCCTCGCTCTAAGCGGCATAAGTCTATAAGGACTCGAAAAACCTCTCCAACAGCGACCAGCTCTCGCTTCATCATGACAGTCAGTTTTAGCTTTCTCCACTGAGGTGCTCGACCCAGCTCAACTGGGGCACAATCGCAGTGGTTCTCCTAGTGCTACCTTAGCCGATATAGCGGAACGTAAGGCACCAAAACATAGGAGCCGGGCAAACCCAACTATTGACCCAAGACATGATTCGGAGCCGATGCATATAATGCTATAAGTTCGGGGTGCCGCACTTGTTAAAGTGTTCGGACTTCTCACACCATATTGAGGGGTACTAAAGCCCCTGGCGTATTTTGGCCGTACCAAAGTGTACGGGTGCAACATGTCGTTAAGGAACATATATAAAAAAAGAGTAATGCAAAAATAGACAAAAGCTATGCATTGTTTATTAAAAAGGGCTGCGATCAAAGCAGAACGATACAAATAATGCGATAAGCAAAAGGTTGGACTATTTAACATGTCCGTTCCAGGGGCAGGCTGCGGAATAGTATGCGAAACAGGTATACTGCTCGTGATAGAGACCACCTGGGAGTTCCGTAATGCGGCGTGGCTTGTCTGCTTCCCTGGTTCTTGCATCGTTTGTGCGGCAATTGAACTGCCGAACAGGCCTTCCGAAGAATGGAGTCCTGAAAGTAAGAGAAAATTAAAAAATCGGCAGCCCCTGGTGCGGTTTAAGCCGTGTTTCGGGCGTGCCGTGATGGTGCCCCTCCCCCTGTACCCATGGTATTTCTAGAGCGTAGTTATGTATGCGAAGCACTGGCGTCGCCTTTTTGCGAGGGCTGGGGTTGGGGCCGCATTGCTACGCCTGCTCGGATCGTGCCAGGCGGTCTTGTTGTAGGTTACTCCGGGCGCGCTTGACGGTGTCCGGTCGTTTAGTGGCCGGACTGGAGAACTGCCTGGAGAGGCTGCTTTGTACTTCCGCTGCAAGGGCCGCCGTGTGCTCCTCCGTTCGGAGGGAGCGTTCGGTGTTTCCATTGACCGTAATTACTCCTCGAGGGCCTGGCATCTTGAGCTTAAGGTATGCGTAGTGCGGTACCGCATTGAACTTGGCGAATGCGGTTCGCCCGAGCAGTGCGTGATAGCCACTGCGGAATGGGACTATGTCGAAGATTAACTCCTCGCTTCGGAAATTATCCGGAGATCCGAAGACCACTTCAAGTGTGACTGAGCCTGTACAGTTGGCCTCTACACCTGGTATTACGCCTTTAAAGGTCGTTTTGGTGGGCTTAATCCTCGAGGGATCTATGCCCATTTTCCGCACTGTATCCTGGTAAAGCAGGTTCAGGCTGCTGCCGCCGTCCATAAGGACTCTAGTGAGATGAAATCCGTCAATAATTGGGTCTAGAACCAATGCGGCGAATCCGCCATGACGGATGCTAGTGGGATGGTCCCTTCGATCAAAGGTGATCGGGCAGGAGGACCATGGGTTGAACTTTGGGGCGACTGGCTCTACCGCGTATACGTCCCTTAACGCGCGCTTCCGCTCCCTCTTGGGGACGTGGGTTGCGTATATCATGTTCACCGTCCGCACTTGTGGGGGAAAACCCTTCTGTCCACTGTTGTTCGGCGGCCGGGGCTCCTCGTCGTCATCGCTATGCAGCCCCTTGTCTTCATTTTCGGCATTTAACTTGCCTGCCTGCTTGAACACCCAACAATCCCTGTTGGTGTGATTGGCCGGCTTTTCGGGGGTGCCATGTATCTGGCACAAGCGGTCGAGTATTCGGTCCAAACTGGACGGGCCCCTAGGATTCCTTTTGAATGGCTTTTTCCGCTGACCGGATTTAGAGCCTCTGAATCCGGCATTAACTGCCGTATCCTCAGCATTGTCGCCGTTAATGCGGCGCTTCTGCTTGTTGCGACGCGACCTGCCACTACTGTCCCTGGTATCCGAATTACCAGGGTTCTTGGTCATATTGTTGCTACGAGCAAGCCAGCTGTCTTCTCCCGCGCAAAAGCGGGTCATGAGTGTCGTGAGTGCTGCCATAGACTTCGGCTTTTCCTGTCCAAGGTGCCGGGCAAGCCACTCGTCACGGATATTGTGCTTGAAGGCTGCTAGGGCCTCAGCGTCCGGACAGTCGACTATTTGATTTTTCTTTGTTAGGAACCGTGTCCAGAATTGCCTGGCCGATTCCTCTGGCTGCTGAATTACGTGACTTAGGTCATCGGCGTCTGGGGGTCGCACATAAGTGCCCTGGAAATTGTCGAGGAATGCGGCTTCCAGGTCCTCCCAACAACTGATTGATCCTGTTGGCAAGCTGTTAAGCCAATGCCGAGCTGGTCCTTTAAGCTTGAGTGGGAGGTATTTGATGGCGTGGAAATCATCGCCGCGGGCCATGTGGATATGAAGGAGATAATCCTCGATCCATACCGCAGGATCTGTTGTGCCATCATATGATTCGATGTTTACGGGTTTGAAACCCTCGGGGATTTGATGATCCATTATTTCGTCTGTGAAGCATAGTGGGTGTGCGGCGCCTCTGTACTGGGCTATATCACGACGTAGCTCCAATGAGCTTTGTCTACTGTGTTCGGCCCTGCCGAATTTGTGGCCGGCGTGACGGTTACCGTCTCGAGTCGTGGGGCACCCACGCAATCCGTAGATCGATCTTGTTTGCCTTGCCTTGTCCTCCAACATATCTTGCAAGTCCGGCGCATTTTCCCGTGCCTTGGTATGGGGTGCGGCTTGAGAGGAGGGCCGAGAGGCCTCTCTGTCGCGGCCACGAGGTGGCCGATCGGCCGTATCGAGTGCAGGTGATGTAGGTTTAAGTGCTTCCTCCTCTAATCGGGGTAGCAACCTGCGCTTTGGGTAGCTCTTGGAGGGGCGTTCGAGTTTATGCTCTTCGGCCGCAAGGACTTCAGTCCATCTGTCGACTAGCAAATCTTGATCAGCTCTAAGTTGTTGCTATTTTTTCTTGATTCTTCTTGCCATGGCCATAAGCCTGTGTTGAAAACGCTCTTGCTCGACGGGATCCTCTGGCATGGAGAATTCGTCGTCGTTGAGGCTTGCCTCGTCTTCGGAGGGAGGCATATAATTATCGTCCTTGACCTCTCTGTCTGCCGCTCTCTCATGAGGGCTGGTTTCTCCATCCTCCTGTGCTAAATCTTGCTGGAGGGGGTTTTCTTCGGCACTTTCCGGAGTATTATTATCTCCCGTGCTGGAATCACCGTATTTGTTTTGGCGGGATTTTGAGCGGCGCCGCTGACGCCGGCGCTTAGGCTGTTTCTTGGAGGCGTCATCCTCCTGCTGTTCCATCGCCATCTCCTTCTTTTGGGGTGTCCACCATATATATGTCATATGATGAGGTGGCTTTCCAGGGCCTGATAGGCGCTGGTTCTTCATCGTCTCCTTCATCGGCGTCCATACCGTCGATGTCTTCGGAGTCGAAGTCGAGCATGTCGGTTAAATCATCGACAGTGGCTACAAAGTGGGTGGTGGGTGGCTTTTGAATTTCTTCATCGTCCGTATCCCAACCTTGCTGACCGTAGTCCGGCCAGGGCTCTCCTGATAAAGAGAGAGACTTCAGTGTCTTTAGAATATCGCTGAAAGGTGAGTGCTGAAAGATGTCCACGGTAGTAAACTCCATGATCAGCGCCCAATCGGATTCGATCGGCAGGGGCGTGGAGGGTTCGGAGTCCAGAGAAGAGTCCGGCTCCTTGGAGTCACGAGTCTCGCGGAGTGCGGGCTGGTGTTCGGCTCGATCGCCGTTGGGATCGCAGCCCCCGAGGCGGCGTCCAACCACCCATCCTCGATCGGCGCAGTTGGCTCCGAATTAAGGGTCGAAGCCGATGCGGGTGCGGCCTCCAGGGCACTGTTCGGCGGCAGAGCTAGATCATGCTCGTCGGGACAGTGCGGCGCGCTCGGCAGTGGCTCGAATCCGTCGAAGATCAAGTCCCCGCGGATGCCAGCCGTGTAGTTTAAACTTCCAAATCTGACCTGACGGCCAGGGGCATAGCTTTCGATCTGCTCCAGATGGCCAAGTGAATTGGCCCGCAGTGCGAAGCCGCCGAAGACGAAGATCTGTCCGGGGAGGAAGGTCTCACCCTGGACTGCATCGCTATTGATGATCGTAGGAGCCATCGAGCCTGACGGTGACGACACAAAGGAACTCTCAATGAAAGCACCAATGTCGGTGTCAAAACCGGCGGATCTCGGGTAGGGGGTCCCGAACTGTGCGTCTAGGCCGGATGGTAACAGGAGGCAAGGGACACGAAGTTTTACCCAGGTTCGGGCCCTCTCGATGGAGGTAAAACCCTATGTCCTGCTTGATTAATATTGATGATATGGGTAGTACAAGAATACATCTACCACGAGATCGGAGAGGCTAAACCCTAGAAGCTAGCCTATGGTATGTTTGTTGTTATGTATGTTGTCCTACGGACTAAAATGCTCCGGTTTATATAGACACCGGAGAGGGTTAGGGTTACACAAAGTCAGTTACAATGGTAGGAGATCTACATATCCGTATCGCCTAAGCTTGCCTTCCACGCCAAGGAAAGTCCCTTCCGGACACGGGATGAAGTCTTCAATCTCGTATCTTCATAGTCCAGGAGTCCGGCTGAAGGTATAGTTCAGCCATCCGGACACCCCCTAATCCAAGACTCCCTCACTCCTCTTATCTCACTTTTGGTGGCAAATAGGACTAATTCTTATTTTAGCTCATCGTGGAGGTGCCCGATTTGGGCTTGTGGCGCTCACTCTCTTTTTGGTGGCTTGCTCTCTCACTATGATCTCCACGATGGGTGGCTTGCTTGTCGTCGATCACTTGACTTGGCGACATTGGACGGAGGACGTACTCCTTGCCCTTCATCTTGAAGATGTAGTGGTTCGTTCGATCGTTGTGGATGACTCCTCTATCAAATTTCCATGGGCATCCAATGAGAAGATGGCAAACGGTCATTGGAACGACGTCGCACTCCAAGGTGTCTTCGTAGGCGCCAATTTTGAAGGAGACTTGTACTCGGTGCTTGACTTGGATGGTGCCGGAGTCGCTAAGCCATTGCACTTTGTATGGATGTGGATGCTTCATCTTGGACAATATGAGCTTGGAGCAAAGTTCTTCGCTTGCGAGATTATGACAACTCCCTCCATCGATGATGACTTTGACGGATCGTCCATTGATTCCGGCCTTGGTGTGGAATATGTGGCACTGTTGGTCTTCTTCTTGGTGATGTTGGAGAGTCAAGGCCTTGGAGACAACAAGGGCGGTACTTGAATCTTCATCGCAATAGACTTGTTCCTCTTCATCGTTCACTTGCCAGTGCATGCCGACTTGCTCGATTGCGTCCATTTCTTCTTCACTCATTGAGTCGTAAGTGCCGTCGTTGTTGAGGATCATGGTGCACTTGTTGGTGCACTCATAGGACTTGTGGCCTCGGCCTCCAGATGTGAAGCATTTGAAGGAACTTGTCTTGACGATCTCATCGGTTGGAGTGGATGATGATGAAGCTCTCGGCTTGAAGTTGCTCGTAGTAGGAGGATGACTTGGAGTTGACAAAGCTTTCTTGGAACTCGACTTGTCGATGGTGCTAGTAGAAGGCTTGGTAGTCGGCGTTGGAGTCGTTGAAGCTTGGTTGTTGGAGAAGCTGTATGTCTTGGAAGGGAACTTGGCATACTTGAAATCATCTTGCACTTGGTGTTCCTCTTTGGTAGCTTGATGCACTAGCTCGATGAGGTTCAAGTATGGTTGGAAGTCGGCGATCTTCTTGATAGGATGGTTGAGTCCATTCAAGAAACGTGCCATTGTTTGCTCATCATCTTCCGTGACATTGGCTCTTATCATGGCAATCTCAATCTCCTTGTAGTACTCTTCAACGCTCTTGGTTCCTTGCTTGAGTAGTTGGAGTTTCTTGAAGAGGTCGCGGTTGTAGTAGGTGGGCACGAAGCATGCTCTCATGACATCCTTCATTTGCGCCCAAGTAGTCATGGGTGGTTCACCTCTTGCCTCTCGGCGCTCTATGACTTGTTCCCACCAAATGAGGACATACTCTTGGAACTCAAGGGATGCCATTGCGATCTTCTTCTCTTCTTCATAGTTGTGCAAACGGAAGATTTTGTCGACCTTCAATGCCCATGAAAGGTACTCTTTGGGATCGTTGGTTCCATTGAACTTGGGCATGGTGAACTTGAGCTTTCCATAGCGTTGCTCTTCATTGTGTTGGGGTCTGGGATGATGATGCCCGTGTTGTAGATGATTGTCAAGCTCGTGTCGCTCTTGGTGAGGAGGGTTGTCAACCTCATGTTGCTCTTGTCATGGAGGATTTCCATTGTCTTCGTGTTCTTGATGAACTTGATGTTCTTGGCGAGCTTGTGGAGGAGCTTGTCGAGCTCGAGGAGGAGCTTGAGGAACTTGACGATGCATGCGAGCTTGAAATCTCCGTTCTTGAATTTCTTCGTGAAATGCTTCTTCTTGTTCTCGAGCTTGTCGGCCTCGGTTGGCTACGGTTCGACTTGAATCTTGGAGGGCTTGTTGTGCCGCAAGTGCTTGAGCTTCATAGAGTTGTTCTTCTTGGCGTTGTGCCTCAGCATCTTTTGCAACTTGGTGTAGACGCACTCGCTCTTCATCTTCATGTTGGCGTTGGTGTTGCCATTCTCGTGCTAGCGCAAAGGCCTCTTGAGTTTGACGTTGTCGGCGCTCTTGAGAGGCGGTGTCGCATAGAGGATTGAAGCTTGCTTGACGATCGTTGTGCGCGGCACGGCGTAGAGTGTTCGAAGTCCGTGTACTTGAGCCAGAAAGGGTAAAGTCGAAGTGTCGACTTGAGCGGGTCCTTCTTGATGAGGATGAAGTGGAAGAAGAGCGGTTGAGCAATAAAGCGCGAATTTCGTCCATCCTTGCGTCATTCTCTTGCTTGTGATCATCGAGCTTGTGGTCGAAGTAGTCCCTTGTACGTTGCTCGGATAGTCGCAAGTCGGCGGCGAGGTTGTCGATGCGTTCACTCATGGCTTGTTGCTCTTGATGCAAAGCACGTTGTGCACCAAAGAGGTGACTCTTGGTGACGTAGGAGTTCATGTCGTTGTCGTGCTCAATGAAGAGTGGGTTGGTAGAAGTACTTGGCCTATCCATCATTCCAAGATAAACAATGTGAGTGGTAGAAAGAGAAGAACGAATACCAAATGTACCTTGACCTAAGTTGAAAGTGGATCGATGATCACTCCAATGTAGGACAAGGAAATAGCACAATTGGTACTAGCTCTTGTCGGTTTCTCACACCTACACAAGTAAAAGCTTTTGGTGGAGCTTGGTTAGGATGGTGGCACAAAATTTCATGCAATTGTAAGTGAGCTTCAATAATGTTGGAAAAGATTCGCAAGATGCAATGTAACAAGTAGATCAAGCATATAAGGTACATGGAAACACACACGCAAAAAGATAAGTGGGGTTGGGAAACCAAGGATGAGCCAAAATGTGGAATCCACAAAAATTCTCTTGTTGCACAACACTAGAGAGACGCTAGCACGATTGCACAATAGGCGGATACAAGAACTTGTGCACAACCTACTTAGCAAAAATGCAACGACTTCTATCCCAAGTATGCTTTATGCAAGGTGTTTCTATGATATGATCCAAGATGATCGAGTATGACAATCTTAATGTTGTATGATGCTATGGTTCTTGCTTAAAAATCTCTTTGCTTATCTTTCCTCTTTGCTTAAAAGCTTGTTTGGCTCTTTGATGTTGGAGCTCTTTTCTTATGCGATGCTTGACGAAGCAAGATAGCAATTGTGTATGCGATGACAACGTTGTGACACAAGAGATGATACCAATGTATGCAACAATGATGTATGTATGTTATGGGAAGTATGATCACTAATGTGCACAAGTCTCGTTGCCGGCAATACTCAATGGCTAGTCTCGATGGGTAAGCAACGCAAAGGAGTAAGGCTATGATGGCTATCAATGTAATGGCAAGAGTGATATGTACAATACCAAGACGAGGTTACTATTCTTGCTTACGGTATGGTGTCAAAATGGTGGACCGAATACCAAGATGTAGTCGAGGTGGTCGGTGTTGATGACGCGTCCATGGCGAAGATGAGCGGCGGCGATGTTGATGTCGAACCGTACCTAGGTAGCCTAAACACGAAAGGATATGGAACCGCAACTCAAATTCTCAAAGCTCGAAGTGGCAACACGTGTCATAGTGCAAAACGGTCCAAATGGTGGTGCTGTGCGGAAGTGGTGATGGTGTATTGGTGGTGGGAGTGCGTATGCGGAAATGTAGGGCGGTGGTGGTGACTACACTGAAAAAATTCAGTTTCGCCAGGGTCGGTCGAACGTCCGGGCTGGGCCGGGCGTTCGATCGTCGGACGTCCGGGCTGGGCCGGGCGTTCGGTTCGGGCATGGGATGAACAGCTAGGGTTCGAGGTGGAGATGGCGAAAATGGTCAAATCTGGAGGATTTTGTGATTGGAAAGGGTGGGGAAAGGGGGAAAAGCTAGATCCACTCAAAACAAAGCAAATCCACGGATCCAAACCAACAAAATCTCAACACACTAACAAATCACAAAAAAATGGGGGCTATTTTTGTGGGGGATTTTAGAATTAGGACGAAAAACAACAAAAAAGGCTAGCAACACAACGGGGAGGCTACGAAATCGTGATCAACGTGGCTCATGATACCAAGATGATGTAGGGTAGGAACCCTATAGGCCGATCTTTCACGAAAGGAGTGGATCCCGCATTGAACACGAAGAACACGAGGAGGGAAACAAGGGGAAAACACAAGGGGAACACAAGAGAACACTCAAACCAACAAGTATGATCACACATGCGCTAGATCCAAGAACACAAAGGAAGATACAAGATCCAAAGTCAACAACGGACGATACAAGAGGTAACCATTCTTCTCCATGAGGAGGTCTTGATGTTCTTCTCCGTGAGGAGGTCTTGAATCCAGCGTGGATCTTCTCCGTAGAGGTCGCGGTCTCTCTCGTGGAGTAGATCCGATGTGGATGAGCAATGCTCTATCTCTAAATATGAGCTAAACCAATGCTAACCCTAGAAAGTTGGACGAGGTGAAGTATTTATAGTCTTAGTACAAAAATGAAGGGGTACATGGGCTGTGGCCCAACACGAAACTGTGCACAGGCGTCGGACATTCGGGAGTCACCGGTCGTCCGGAGGCTCGCGAGGGTCGGGTCATCTAGTGCCTGTCGGACGTCCGTAGATTCGGCTCGGGTGGTCTTCGGTCGGATGTCCGGTCGGGGTCGGTCATCCGGTCAGGGTTGGTCGTCCGGGTGGCGTCGGATGTCCGTCTGTTTTGGCTCGGGTGTGGTAGTGTCGGTCGTCCGGAGGAGGCCGGACATGTGCCTGGAGGTCGGCGGACGTCCGGGGTTCGTCGGTCGTCCGGAGCCTGGAGACTTCGAGCAGTTTTTCTTCTTCGTCTCTGTCTTCACGTCCATCTTCCTCCTCTTCTTCTCCATGATACCTGAGAATGCACAAAGTGTATGTATGAGGTAGTAGCCATGTCTCATGTGCATCAAAGTGAAATGTGAGAGGAGAGATGTCACCTCGGTTTCAAGGGCTCTTGCACGTGCTCGTGTCATGGGTCCAAGAGGGGTCGTAGGAGATGTAGTTGGGTCCATGGGGATGGCCTTGGGATGCTCCGCATCAGCGGGTTTATCAAACCTCGTATAATCAGAACAAAATAAAATATCATACCTGTGATATTGGTTCATACTGTCGGCTTATCATGCGACGTGCAATAAGGCTAACATCCCAAAGTCTTAGAGCACAATGCCCTGTTCAATTTATTCATACCGCTGTCTTACAACGCTATATGCAGGAAGGGTAACATCCCAAAGCTTAGAGCACAGAACTCCAAGCACATAATCATCACACACTGTCAACTTAAAGTCCAAAGCCAGGTCGGGTTAACAAAACTCCAGATAGATTCATATATGAATCGTAAGGCAACATGGCCTTAATCAATTTTCAACCATATATCAACATGGAACCAAAGATGAACCTCAAAAAATGTTCAAAGCAAATATAAATCAGAAAAAACAAGGTGTTCATAGGCTGCCAAGCCTCAATGTCAAGTGCTATTCAAGGGTCGCACATGCGCTGAGTTAATCCTTAATTCAAACCCGTAAGACGGACCTCACATGACCAATCGTTGTTTTAACATTGACAAATTCAGGGTCTTTATAAGATTGATTGTTAAGAGTACGGCGAGTCATTCCAGGATTACCTGGTGGGAGTGGCAGACAAACAAAGCCAGGATAACCCGGATTTTTGGTGAATAAACCTGGCGTCCAAGCCTATTACAAGGGACAACAAAACTCTGTTCATTAACAAGTAGCCCCCAAGTAATATTTCATTCCATACGTATAAGCCAGATCAGTAGGGTAGTCATAGCTATGCTCAATGAGCAGGAAGCCCCCAAGCATTGTGCAATCAAGGCGTATAAGCCGGATCAAGAGGGTAGTCATAGCTATGCTCAATGAGCAGGAAGCCCCCAAGCAATCTTATGAAGAGACAATAAAGACTCAGATTCTCAGAAATGAAATGACAGAGGCCCTAAAATATCAGGGATGCTGGCTTTATTATACTAGTCATAAATATATACATTGGTAAAAATATGTACATCACAAGAGCCGGTGGCTCGGGTGTAATAAGGCCGAAGATGAGTAATATTCCACGGCCGGTGGGTCTCCTCCTCTGACGTGTGTGAATCCTTGTGGTCTCGAACATCGATAAGGTAGTATGACCCGTTGTTCAGATTTTTGCTGGACACAAAGGGCCCTTCCCAAGGTGGGGATAGCTTGTGCAAGTCAGTTTGATCCTGGATGAGTCGGAGCACCAAATCTCCTTCTTGAAAGGTCCTGGTTTTAACACAGCAGCTATGATAACGACGCAGATCTGGCTGGAAAATCGCCGAACGAGCCGCCGCAAGGTCACGCTCCTCATCCAACAGGTCAATAGCATCCTAATGTGCTTGTTCATTATCAGCTTCAACATAAGCCGCCACACGGGGCGAGTCATGACGAATGTCACTAGGGAGAACCGCCTCTGCTCCGTAAACCATGAAGAAAGGCGTGTAACCCATAGATCTGTTGGGTTTGGATTGATACTCCAAAGTACTGAAGGTAACTCCTCAACCCAACAACTCGGTGTCCTCTGCAAAGGAACCATAAGCCGGGGTTTTATACCTCTCAAAATTTCTTGATTGGCTCTTTTAGCTTGGCCGTTGGACTGGGGGTGAGCCACTGATGATACATCAAGACGAATATGCTCTTGTTGACAGAATTCTTTCATAGCACCTTTAGACAGATTAGTTCTATTATCAGTTATAATGTTGTGAGGATAGCCAAAATGGAAAATCACCTTTTTGATGAATTGAACCGCCGTCGCCACGTCACACTTACTGACCGGCTCTGCCTCAACCCACTTTGTATTTTTTTCAACCGCCACCAAGAGGTGGGTCCTTTTATCCTTGGATCTTTTAAAAGGTCCAACCATATCCAGCCCCCAGACTGCAAACGGTCAAGTAATTGGAATCATCCTCAATTCTTGACCCGGCACATGAGCTCATCTTAAAAATTGCTGACAACCATCACGTTTACTGACCAAATCCTCTACATCAGCATGAGCTGTCAGCCAATAAAACCCATGATGAAAAGCCTTGGCCAGGAGAGATTGAGAGCCGGCATGATGACCACAATCTCCTTCATGAATCTCTCGTAGAATCTCACGGCCTTCCTCACCAGAAACACGACGTTGAAACACCCCTGTGACACTGCGTCGGTGCAACTCTCCATTGACAATAGCCATTGACTTAGACCATCGGGTTATCTGTCTGGCCAAAGTTTCATCTTCACGTAACTCGCCCCAGGTCTTATAAGCCAAATATGGAACTGTCCAATCAGGAATAGCATGAAGAGCTGCCACCAACTGCGCCTCCGGGTCAGGAATAGCAAGATCTTCCTCCGTAGGCAATTTGACTGAAGGGTTATGCAAAATATCAAGGAAAACATTAGGTGGTATTGGCTTACGCTGGGACCCTAGCCGGCTCAAAGCATCAGCCGCCTCATTTTTCCTATGATCAACATGTTCCACTTGGTAGCCCTTGAAATGACCAACTATAGCATCAACCTCTCAGCGGTAAGCCGCCATGAGTGGGTCTTTAGAATCCCAAGTGCCTGAGACTTGCTGAGCCACCAAATCTGAGTCGCCAAAGCACCTCACCCAGCTTAGATTCATCTCCTTAGCCATCCGAAGACCATGGAGCAAGGCTTCATACTCAGTTGCATTGTTAGTACAAGGGAACATCAACCTTAAAACATAACAAAACTTATCACCTCGTGGGGAAGTCAAAATAACTCCAGCCCCCGAGCCTTCCAACTGCCTGGATCCATCAAAGTGAATAGTCCAATATGTGCTATTCGGCTTCTCCTTAGGCATTTACAATTCTGTCCAATCATTGATGAAATCCACAAGTGCTTGCGACTTGATGGCTGTGCGAGGCATATATTTCAAACCATGGGGTCCAAGCTCAATGGCCCACTTGGCTACCCGACTTGTGGCCTCTCTAAGGAGTAGAACTAACCATAGTGATGGGATGACCAAGGAAATATTGCTTGAGCTTTCGACTAGCCATCAACACCCCATATACCAGCTTCTTCCAATGCGGATACCTCTGCTTGGATTCAATGAGCACCTCACTGATATAGTAAACTAGCCGCTGAACCGTATGTTCCTTGCCTTCTTCCTTTCATTCCACCACAATCGCCACACTGACGGCTCAGTCATTAGCAACCACGTATAATAATAACGGCTCCTTATCAATAGGAGATACAAGGATCGGCGGCTCAGCGAACTGCTTTTTCAATGCCTCGAATGCCTGATCAACAGCATCACTCCAGACAAAGTGATCTATTTTCTTCATCATCTGATACAGAGGGATAGCTTTTTCTCCTAACTGGCTTATGAACCGGCTTAAGGCCGCAATACAACCCGCCAGACGATGAACATCATTAATACACACCAGTTTAGCCAAAGAGGTAATAGCCTTGATTTTCTCCAGGTTAGCTTCAATGCCTCTTTTATAAACCAAAAAACCCAAGAGCTTGCCTGCTGGCACACCAAAAACACACTTGGCCGGGTTAAGCATCATCTTGTAGACCCAGAGATTCTCAAAGATCTCTTTCAAATCATCTATCAAGGTATCCTTCTTCCTGTATTTCACAATAATATCATCCACATAAGCATGAACATTGCGTTCAATCTGATCATGAAGGCAATTTTGAACACACCGCTGGTAATTCGCCTGGGCACTCTTGAGCCCAAAAGGCATAGACACATAGCAGAAGGCTCCAAAGGGAGTGATGAAGGTTGTCTTCTCCTGGTCCTTAACTGCCATCTTGATCTGATGATACCCGGAATAAGCATAAAGAGAACTCAAACGCTCACAACCCGCCGTAGCATCAATAATCTGATCAATACGAGGGAGAGCAAAAGAATCAGCCGGGCAGGCCTTATTAAGGTCTGTGTAATCCACACACATGCGCCAAGTGCCATTTTTCTTAAGCACCAGCACCAGGTTACCCAACCATTCAGGATGAAAGACTTCAACAATGAACCCCGCTGCCAAGAGCCGGGCCACTTCTTCACCAATGGCCTTACGCCTTTCTTGATTAAAGGGACGAAGGAATTGCTTGACCGATTTAAACTTTGGATCAATATTGAGAGTGTGCTCAGTGAGTTCCCTCAGTACACCTGGCATGTCTGAAGGCTTCCATGCAAAGATGTCCCGGTTCTCACGGATGAACTCAATGAGCGCGCTTTCCTATTTTGGATCTAGAATAGCACTAATACTGAACTGCTTGGATGAGTCACCAGGAACAAAATCAACCAACTTAGTGTCATGTGTTGATTTAAACTTCAACAGAGGGTCATGCTTCGTGGTTGGTTTCTTCAAAGGTGTCATATCTGCCGAGTCAACATTATCCTTGTAAAACTTCAACTCTTCTGTTGCACAAACAGACTCAACATAAGAAGCATCGCCCTCTTCACACTCCAAGGCTATCTTCCTATTCCCATTTACTGTGATAGTGCCCTTGTGACCTAGCATCTTAAGCTGCAGATAAACATAACAAGGCCTTGCCATAAACTTAGCGTAAGTCGGGTGCCCGAACAAAGCATGATAGGGGCTCTGGATCTTGACCACCTCGAAAGTCAATGTCTCAGCTCTGTAGTCACGATCATCACCAAAGGCCAATTCCAAAGCTATCTTACCCACTGGATATGCCGACTTACCAGGCACCACTCCATGAAAAACAGTAGAGGACGGCTTAAGATCCTTATTAGTTAAATTCATACGGCGGAAGGTATGCTAATAAAGGATATTGATGCTGCTGCCTCCATCCATGAGCACTTTAGTGAACTTGTACCCTCCAACCTGAGGCGCCACCACCAAAGGCAAGTAACCCGGATTGTCAACCCGGGGCAGGTGATCCTCGCGGCTCCATACAATAGCATGTTCAGACCATCACAAGTATCAAGGGATCGCCGGCTCAACCGCGTTGACTGCTCTCTTATGGACCTTCTGGTCCCATTTACATAAGCTTGTCGTAAATACATGATATTGACCACTATTCAACTGCTTTGGATTACTCTGATAACCAGACTGTTGCTGCTGATTCCCTTGACCAGATTGATTAAAACCACCTTGATTGCCTTGGCCCTAGAAACCGGAGTTTGAGCCGCCACCACCAAAGCCAGGCCCCTGAGAGCCAGATCCTGAGCCACCATTCGGGCCATGATTTTTCTGGAAAAAAATTGGAATTCCTATACTCCCTCATGATAAAACCATCCTTCCACAGATGATTGGCCGGCTTCTCTTGTGTACCATGCTTTGGACAAGGCTGATTCATCATCGCCTCAATGTTAAATTTTGGTCCTCCAAGCTGGGCGGGTTTCCCTTACGATGCTGATTATTATTCTGTGTATTGGTGTTAGCCACAAAGTCTACATTGCCATAAGATTTACGTTTACTATTTCCATTTTGACCCGTCGTATTATGTTGCTGCCCCTTTGCATTGCCGCTCTTCTTCCCCTTACCAGTCTTCTCCTCATCAGACTCAGGATATTTAGTACTATCAGAGTCGGCATATTTGACGAGAGCCGCCATGAGCTCCCCCATGTCATTGCAGTGGCGCTTAAGCCGCCCCAGTTTCTGCTTAAGGGGAAGGAAACGGCAATTCTTCTCCAACATCAGGACTGCTGAACTGGCGTTGATACTATTCGATTAGTGTATAACAGCTGAGATTCGGCGTACCCAATTGGTTGTTGACTCACCCTCACCATGGACACAAGAGTCTAAATACAGAATCGACATAGGCTGCTTGCATGTGTCTTTAAATTTTTGGATAAAACACGTTTTCAACTTCGCCAATGACCTGATGGAGTTAGCAGGCTGCCCTTTCAACCAAGTACGAGCCGGCCCATCCAACATCATGGTGAAATACTTGGCACACGCTGCATCATTGACATCCAACATCTCCATAGCCATCTCATAGCTCTCAATCCAAGCCTCTGGGGGCTGATCCTCTGTGTAATTAGGCACCTTACGAGGGCCCTTGAAATCCTTAGGCAAACGCTCGTTGCGTAGAGTCAGCACTAAACACGGCACATCCAGAGTTCTAGAGGTCACTCCTACCTCCACATAAGCGGAGGGATAAACCGGAGATTGTTGTTGAGCCGCTAGCTGAGCTGTCAGCTCAGCCTCTCGACGTGCCCTGCCCTGATCTACCAAAGTCTAGGCATCGACACCACCATGTGTCGGGTCATGCCTACGAGGCTTGTTATGGTGTTGCTCACTGCTTGAAACCGCTGGCGAGTCAATATGTCTACTGTAACTCCGGCTCGGATGAGGGGTCGAGTGAATCCTTTCATGGCTGTACGAATAAACCGCCTGCTGGGCCACTGCTGTCTGAAGAAGTTCTCTGACCCTCCGCGTCTCTATCATAGCTGGAGACTCGCCTTCAACGGGGAGAGCCACCAATCGTGTTGCCGCAGCAATCAGATTATCCAGAGGGTTAGAATAATGACCCGGCGGTGTCGGAACATGCTGATACGGAGGCATATCCAAACGAGGCGGATCCACAGTACGCAGTTGAACCAGCACTCCGGTCACGGGTGCCTCAACCACCCGATTCACCACTGGCAGGTCACTGGTCCCTGCCCTCGGTGTGTTGAAAAGGTTTCTCGCATCATACTCCAGTGGTAAGCGACTCTGGTGCCTCCTTCTCATGATGGCATTTGAAATGTTTTGGTCCAAGAGAAGCCAGAAAGATTCTGCATGAATGCGCTGTGCCTGAGCGTCCAAAGCAGCTCGCTCCGTGTCCATCCTAGCAATTTCAGTAGCCAGCTCTCCTTGGCTTGAGCTATCTCATCTCGTAGCCTTGCCACATCCGCCTTATGTTGTTCTTGAGTGTCCGGGGTCACCTCCACCCCCATCAAAGCTGCCAAAGCATCCAGTAATTCGGTCAAAACCTGAGCTGGCGGGCGCGCAGGGCCGCTAGCACCAGCCGTCGCTGCAACCGTTGAGCTAGAGGTCATAGCCGCGGCGGTCGTTGAGCTGAGTGTCGGCTGTGTACCGGCCATGAAGATCGCAACTCTATTCAGTGGCTCATAGGGGTCCGGAATACTGTCGCCATCGGAACAGCCCCCAAGATGGCCGCCCTATGGTTGATACATTGAATTGGTCTCACCGGTTGACGATTCACCATCAGGGTAGATGGCCGTCTCACCACTAGACACAGATCCTTCCTCAAATTCCACCCCATGGATGAAACCAACAAAGGCATGCTTCACAGCGGCTTGAACCTTGGCGGGTCATGCACGCTGAGCCGTCTCGATGATGTCGGTGCAGGTGTCCGGATCAGGGCCCGATTCGCCGATCTTGCCGATGAAGACGTGGATTCCGCCGAAGGGGACCTGCTACCCGTACTCAATTGGGCCGGCCTCGGGGCCCCAGCGTGCGTCGTCGATGTAGAGTTTTCCGCGACGACTCTTGGTCATCCGGCCCACTGTGTATCCCTTGATCCCTGGGAAGCTGCCCTTCAAGAACTCGAAACCATCATGCGCTGGACACACGGTGGGAGCCAATTGTCATGGATTTAACGCGGCAGATGCCGTAGCGAAAGGACTTAGTCGTGGAGCCATCGCAACTAGGTTATCTTGAAGGGATTAACCGGGACAAAGGATACATAGAGTTTATACTGGTTCGGCCCCTCACAACGAGGTAAAGGCCTACTCCAGTTCGAGGTTGTATTGCTTGGGTTTTGATTACCAGGGAACGAATACGCTTGACCTAGTTCTCGACTTCTTGTTTCTTGTCCTTAACCCGCCGCCGGGTCACCCTTTTATATACACAGGTTGATGCCCGGCGACTTACAGAGTCCCGGCCGGCTCATACACAACGTGTCCGGCTCGGTGACTAACTAAGCTTGCCTTACAAGTTATACATATGTCGCTTCATCCTCTTGGGCCTCAAGTCGCCTCTGGGTCTTGGGCCGTCAATAGGCTTGCCATAACCCGCCATCTTCATTTGTAAGTCGCCAATGGTATGACCCGGCCCCTCCTGGACGGGTCATACCCAGTAGTTATATCCCCAACACTTCCCCTCTCAAAAATATCTACACACCTGCAGCTTTTTCTGTTTGATAACACACAGTTATTGTGTTTCGATCGTGTGTGATGTTTCTTGTTCCCAATTCCGCATGCATCCCCCGAAAATATCTGCCTACCTCGAGGGTTTTTCTGTTTCATAACACATGATTGTTATCTCCGGACCATGTGCGATGCACCATCATCAAAAATTTCAATAGCCCGGGCATTTCACTCCCGCGTAGTAAAATTTTCAGTACCCGCGTCATTTCCTCAAACATACCCCCCTTCACACACACACACAGAGAGACACACACACACACACACCAAAACATCCTTGGGCGCGCGCACACACCCTCCCTCGCTCGAAACCCTAGCAAGGTCCCCCCCTCCCCCGCTGCCGCCGCCGTCGAAAGGCCTCTGTCGGTGTCAAAACCGGCGGATCTCGGGTAGGGGGTCCCGAACTGTGCGTCTAGGCCGGATGGTAACAGGAGGCAGGGAACACTTTGTTTTACCCAGGTTCGGGCCCTCTCGATGGAGGTAATACCCTACTCCTGCTTGATTAATATTGATGATATGGGTAGTACAAGAGTACATCTACCACGAGATCAAGGAGGCTAAACCCTAGAAGCTAGCCTATGGTATGATTGTTGTGTATGGAGTTAATTGCCTATGGACTACAACCCTCCGGTTTATATAGACACCGGATAGGGTTAGGGTTACATAAAGTCGGTTACAATGGTAGGAGATCTTGAATATCCGCATCTCCAAGCTTGCCTTCCACGCCAAGGAAAGTCCCATCCGGACACGGGATGAAGTCTTCAATCTTGTATCTTCATAGTCCAGGAGTCCGGCTGAAGGTATAGTCCGGCTACCCGAACACCCCCTAATCCAGGACTCCCTCAGTAGCCCCTGAACCAGACTTCAATGACGACGAGTCCGGCGCGCAAAATTGTCTTCGGCATTGCAAGGCGGGTTCCTCCTCCAAGTCCTTCATAGAAGATTGTAAACACCAAGAGTAGTGTCCGGCTCTGCAAAAATAAGCTTCCACATATTGCCATAGAGAGAATAACACAAATCAAATCTGCTGACGTATTCCGCAGTGCGTTATCACACTACAGCCAAGTCCTTCACTCGAATCGTTTTCCCTTTTCCACCTCAGCGTGTTTTGCGAGGCGGTTTCCTTGGCACGTCTTGTCAAAGCAGAGATCGTGTGCTCCCCTTTTACGGGATTCTCATCAATACAGACATGGGTAACCCAATCATGCTCGTTAGCATGTTTTCTCGATTAAAGGCGAGTCCCAAACTATTACGGGGAGGGCTCCTGGTATTCAACCTCTTATAAAGAGACCAAGGCCTTACTTCTTTTTCCAATCTCAAACGAGTTCGCCCGTCGCCTTGAGTTCCAACACCCTAGGCTCCAGATTCCAGGCGCTTCGGACTTCCGACAATGTCCGGTTCTGACCTTCAAGGCCGATGGATGCCCTCCTCCGTCACGGAGGAGGACGTGCTAAAGTTGAGAGAGGCTAAGTTCTTGACCGCCGAAATTCCGCATAGGTTGCCTACTCAAAGGCAGGCTATTCCCGGTCCCCAGCCCGGTGAGAGCGTAGTGTTCATGTCTCACTTTCTTTGGGGGTTAGGCTTCCGGATGGATCCCTTCGTGAGGGGGCTGCTGTTTTATTACGGGCTGGAATTTCATGACTTAGCTCTGGAGTCCATCCTCCACATTTCCTCATTCATCGTTGTGTGCGAAGCGTTCCTCCGTGTTACTCCTCACTTCGGATTATGGCTCAAGACTTTTGGAGTGGAGCCGAAGATGATCGAGGGACGGCACGCAGAGTGCGGAGGCGCTGTCATAAGTAAGAATGCTGATGCTCCATGGCTCGAGGGCTCCTTTCAAGAGGAGCTCAGCTTGTGGCAACGAGAATGGTTCTATATCACCGCTCCCAGGAGCGCCAAGTGGGCGGCGCCTCCTGCCTTTCGCTCGGGTCCCCCATCACGGCTAGCGTCATGGGTCAACAAAGGATTAGATTGGGGTTTGCCCAAAGACGTGCCCTTGTTGCAGGGCCGCATCAGGGATCTCTTAGAAAGAGACCTCAACCTGGTCAAGGTGACACAGGTCATGCTGATTCGCCGAACACTGCTCGGCAAACGTCGCCCCCTTCGCCTGTGGGAGTTTAATCCAGAGGGACCGCGAGCTCTCCAGAACTTTATGGGCACAACTCCCGCGGAGATGTATAGACTGTTCTTCGGATCACAAGAGATGTGTCCGGATTTAACCGAGGACGCAGGCCTAAGCTGCAATCGCCCGGATACTCAAGTAAGCAACCTTGTGCCCGGACCTTCTATCCGTATAATTGTCATAAAGTTGCCCCTAAAAGAGCCGTCCTTTTAAACAGGAGTGGATAGCAAAGTCAAAGCTGATTAGGTGTCCGGCTCCCCTTCCTGAAACCAGGTCGGATCATGTGCTGGTCAGGATGCTAGAGATAATGCCTTTGGAGGGGGAGGACAAGGAAGCTATGGCCTCCTCGAAGGAGGCTGATCCGAAGGGAGGAACCGACAATTCATATCCTAAGGGGAAGAAGAGAGCCGCCTCTGACGACCCGGAAACCATGACCTCGAAACGGGGGAGAAAATCCTCGTCAGAGGGTCCGACGCCGGGGAGTTCCTCGGCCGGACTACGCCCTCAAGGGGATCAGCCCTCCAGCGAGCCGTAAGTAGAGAGAGGTTTTCCTTTTGAGGGATGAGAGAAATCCTTGATTTATATCTGAGAAGATTAACCGAAATTTTACCTTGTAGCTCGGACCTCAGCCCTTCTCAGCAGAGCTCGTCTTCGGGGGATCTTCTTCCGGAGATGATGGAGAGCGGGACGCCTCCCCCTGCCGTACCGCCTAGCGAGGCGGGCGACCCTGAGGTGTCATCGCGGAGGGTTTCTCCGAATCCGGCAGGGGCGGAAGATAGCTATGTGGCCCCCCAAGGCTCTCCGCGTCCGGCCTTCGAAAGAGGCCATAGGACAAGTCCGGCACCGTCTGGTGCTCGGCCGGAGGAGCTGAAGATTCTACTGGGGCGAGCTTCTATCTCAGAGGAGCACCATGCATTGATGGGCACGGTGATTGAAAGGATTTCATCCGCAGAAAGCGGATTGCATGAGGCCGTCAAAAGTTTACTGACGGGTTTTGAGGTACGTTAGATAATGTATGCTTTTGTCAGTTGCGCATAAGTAAGATGCGCCCTGTATAGATAGTAGCCCCTGAGACTCTGCACGTTGTCAAGAAATGACGGCACGCAGAGGATCATAATCCCAGGTCTAAGATGTCGCATTTGAATGTAGGTGGCGAGGTGTCCGGAATCAAGCCGAACTGATGATGTGGCCGAACTAAAGCGGCAACTGGACGTGGCAGATGCCGACATCGCGCTTGTCAACAAGCGGCTTGATGAGGCTCAAGGTATGTAATTCTTCGGGCGGCATCAGGTAAGAGGAGCTTCATGCCAGTGTCTTACAATGTGTGTGCTTGACGCAGATGGTACGGCCGCCATGGAGAATCTTAGGGCAGAACTTGCCCGAGCTAAGGAGCAAGCCAGAAAAAGCGATGCGGCTGCCGAGAAGGCCCTTGAAGAGCTGAGAGCCGAACAGGCTGCTCACTGCCGAAGCAAAGAAGAGATGGCCGAGATGGCCGAGAAGTTAAAGAGCGCTGCAGACCATTGCAAACTTCTTGAGAAAGAAGACCGGGCGAGACAGACGGACTTAGAGAAGGCCATTGCCGATGCCAAGGACGCTCGCTCTGCGATGAGAGCTGCGAGGGAGGAGCTGCGTTAGGCCGAACAGATTGCGGCTGGAAAGCCCTTTATGCTGCGGAGGAAGTTTTGTGATCCGAAGTTCGCTCCGTTGGACCGGATGTGGAGTGTGGAGGATACCTATCTGGACTTGCCAGTGAGTGCTGCTGATGCGACCGAACACTTTTGAGATCAGAAAGATTGCGAAGTGGAAAAGCTTTTCTGGTCGCAATTTCACAATCCAGAGCGTCCACTGGCAGTGGATGATTGTTTGGCTCAATGGGCCGAACTGAATAGGTTGTCTGGACTTGCCATGAAGTACGTCATGGGTCATCTGTGGCCGGGGAGATCGGAGCCGAAGAGTTATTTCAGCTTGGTGCAGCAATTCCTTGACGCGGTGCCGTGTATAAATGCAATGAAGAGGTCAGCATGCATAGAGGGCGCTAGGATGGCTCTTGCCCGTGTTAAAACATACTGGGCAGAGATGGAGACCACCGTTGTTGCGTCCCGGGATTCGGACAAATGCCGAGTACCCTCCGAGCACTATTTTCAGGAAGTTCTTGAAGGCGCTCGTGTAATAGAGACGCAGTGCCGGAAAGATGCTATGTTATGATAGCATATGTAATTATAAAGTAATATTTTGATAAACTGTAGTGGCCTTTTTTATACTTGTGCCTCCAAGTATTGGGAACCCCTTCTGTGCGGCCGTTTTAAGATATATATATATATATATATATATATATATATATATAGAATCTGAAAGATGGCAGTCGTTGGCTTCAGCCCCCACGCACATAGTGCGGGGGTGCTCGCAGAAGACGCATTTTCACACTTAACCCAACGTCTTGGTCCTACAAAGGAGGTGATAGCGCAGCGGGCCAGGCAACCGGACTATAATGCTTTAACACTTTCACTTAGCCATAGGAGTTTGACAATGAGACTCTTTAGGTAGCTCCTTAGTGGCAACTACGCTCGTACGAATTCGGGGCGCGTATGTGCCTGACCGGGAAGCGCCCTTTGTTAAAGCGGAGGAATCCAATAGATTCCGATGGGTCATCGAGTGGCTGACCAGTCTCACACTACATCATGACAGTCAGTTTTCGGCTTTCTCTACTGAGGTGCTCGCCCGGCCGAACCGGGGGCACAGTCGCAGTAGTTCTCCTGGTGCTACCTTAGCCGATAGAGCGGAACATAAGGTAGATGAACTCAGGAGCCGGGCAACCCAACATTTGACCAAAGACATGATTCGGAGCTGATGCATATAATGCCAAAACTCACGACGCCGAACACTCCTTAAGGTGTTCGGTCTTTGTGAGTGCGGGCGAAACAACACTCTTTATTAAAACAGCCCCTAGTGTCCAGGTACGTGCAAAAATTCTGACGTGGCCACATGCCAAGACGCCAGCCTCCTCCTTGGTTATATCAGAAATAAAAAAACCAGGGGATGTGTAGCAACAAGAGACAGTAAAAAAGGTTTACGCAGGGTCTTAATCTAAAAAGAATCCTTTAGGACGGGTCCCTACTGCACGTCTGCGCCTGTGTCTCCGTTGTGCCGTATCCTAGACGGGCGCCGCACGACGTTCATCTATAAAAGAGAGGAATTGAGTTGAAAACGGGTCGTGCGGAAAAAAGTTTAAAATAAGCAAAGTATAAAGTGAGATATATAAGATTGAGCTTTATTGTCTCTTATTGTATATGCGTGGAGCCCCTAGTGCGGGGGTATATGGCTTCTAGGCCTGCATCAATGATGATTTTGCACCGAACTCGTCTATCCGCGTTCGTGGTCTTGAATGACCTATTTTGAATTTTTTGGCCGGTGAGGCCATTTTGCTGTGGGGCTGTCAAAGCGGCCGCACAGTCCTCCGCTTGGGGAGGCGCACTTTAGTGCTTCCTATTCAAAGAGATGATGCCTCGTGGACCGGGCATCTTAAGCGTAAGAGATGCATAATGCGGTATTGCGTTAAAGCGAGCGAAAGCTTTGCATCCCAGTAGTGCTTGATAGCGACTTGAGAACGGGACGATATGGAAGGTCAGCTTTTCGCGGCAGAGGTTATCGGCAGAGCCGAATATGACTTCGAGCCGGAAAAAAACCCATACAATGGGTGTCCGGACCAGGTATTACCCCTTGAAAGGAGGTTTTGCTGCGGCGGATTCTTGCTGGGTTTATCCCCATGTGCTGGATTGTATCCTGATATATCAGGTTTAGTCCACTGCCGCCGTCCATAAGGACATTTCAAAACTGGAGTCCGCCAATTATTGGATCGAGTATCAAGGCAGTCCAGCCTACATTCTTGATATTCCTAGAATAATCTAGCTGATCGAAGATGATTGGTTTTGACAACCAGTGGCAGGACCCTTTGGGGATGGGCCGTGTGGTGCGTACCTTTACGGGCGCCGCACGTTTTGTTATGTGAAGTGAGTTCACTGTTTTTACTTCTTGTGGGAAGTTCTTTTGTTTCCTGGTGCTCTGCTTTTGGGGTTCGTCCTCGTCTTCGCTTAGTGTGTCGAGCCCCTTGTGTTCGGCATTGAGTCTGTCGGATTGTTTGAAAACCCAACAGTCTCTGTGGGTATGGCTAGCAGGCTTCCTGGGAGTACTGTGTATCTGACATATCCTGTCCAGGATTTTGTTTAGGTTGGATGGATCATCCCTGTTATCCTGGGGGGGCGATTTTTCCTGATTTTATCGTGAGCCTTTGAATCCGGCATTGACTGCCGTGCTCTTCGGACTTTTGTCCTTAGTCCAGCGACGGTCCTTGTTGTGTCGCCGTTTTCCGTTTCCATCCCTAGTTTCGGATGTACTTGGGTCGCTGGGGCCGCACCTTGCCAACCAGCTATCCTCCCTTGCACAAAAGCGGGTCATGAGGCTTGTTAGTGTGGCCATTGTTCTTGGCTTTTCTTGGCCGAGGTGTCTGGCGAGCCATTCGTCTCGGACATTATGCCTGAAAGCTGCTAAGGCTTCGGCGTCCGGACAATCGACTATTTGATTCTTTTTAGTGAGGAATCTATTCCAGAACTGCCAAGCTGATTCTCTGGGTTGTTGAGTTATGTGACTAAGATCGTCTGCATCCGGAGGGCGGACATAGGTCCCTTGAAAGTTTGCTCGGAAAGCATCCTCGAGCTCTTCCCAGCTTCCAATTGTGTTTTCGGGAAGGCTTTTAAGCCAATGCCGGGCTGGCCCTTTAAGCTTAAGGGGTAGATATTTTATGGCGTGGAGATCATCTCCTCTAGCCATGTGTATGTGGAGGATATAATCCTCGATCCAAACTCCTGGGTCTGTTGTTCCATCATATGCCTCTATGTTTAAGGGTTTGAATCCCTCTGGGAATTCATAGTCCAGGACCTCATCGGTGAAACATAGGGGGTGTGCGGCGCCCCTGTATTTGGGTGTGCCAGATTCTGATGATGGCTTCATAGCGTTGCTTACGAGAGCTTGCTTTCTTGGCCCATAGATGGACCTGACTGGGCCATGATGCGAATCCTTAAGTGGGTCGCATGCCGATTTAGGTGCGGCGCCGCTTGCCGCTTTATGGGGTAGTCTATCCGACCGTGTGGCTTTTTCATTTTTTGAATGCGAGGGCTCTAGGGCCTCTTCGTCGAATTCAAGCAGTAGCTTTCTTTTCGGATAGCTTTTAGTGTGGCGACTGTCGCCATACTTATCTGTGGTATTGATTACTTTGCTCCATCTAATCCGGAGTGCATCTTCCGCTGTTTTTAGCTTCTGCTTTTGCTTTTTTAGGCTGCGTGCAGTTGCAATGAGCCTCTCATGGAGATTCTTCTGCTCCATAGGTTTATTCGGCGTGAGGTCGTCTGGAATGCCGTTTTCGCCGGAGGAGGGGTGTTGGGTTTCTCTATCCGTGTTGCCCTGTTCGGACGGTTGCTCTAAGGCCTGCTTGTCGTCTACCGGCTCGTCCTGCTCTATGGCTGGGTTTTTGTCGAGGCGGGACTTGGGTCGGCGTTTACGCCGACGCTTTGATTGCTTTTTGGGGGGTCGATCCCCCGTCCCATCCCCTTTTTCCTCGTTGTCGCTTCCTTTAGGGGTATCCACCATGTACACATCGTGAGATGAGGTGGCTGTCCAATGCCCTATGAGCGTTGGTTCGTCTGTATCTCCTGCATCGTCATACATGCTGTCGATGTCTCTAGAGTCGAAGTTGAGCACGTCGTTTAAATTGTCGATAGTGGCTACCAAGTGGGTGGTGGGTGGGCTTTGAATTTCCTCATCGTCCGTATTCCACCCTCGCTGACCATAGTCCGGCCAGGGCTCTCCTGATAAAGAGAGAGACTTAAGAGAATTCAGGATGTCGCCAAAAGGCGAATGCTGAAAGATGTCTGCAGCGGTGAACTCCATTATCGGCGCCCAATCGGATTCGATTGGCAGGGGCGCGGGGGGTTCAGAGTCCGGGGAGGAGTCCGGATCCTCGGAGTCACGGGTCGTGCAGAGTGCGGGGCTAGCGTTCGGCTCGATCACTTTCGGGATCGCAGCCCCCGAGGTGACGTCCAACCGCTCATCCTCAATTGGCGCAATAGGCTCCGAGTCAGGGGTCGGAACCGATGCGTGTGCGGCCTCCAGGACACTGTCCGAGGGTAGAGCTAGATCATGCCCCTCGAGATAGTGCGGCGCACTTGGCCGTGGCTCGAGCCCGTCGAAGATCAAGTCTCCGCGAATGTCAGCCGTGTAGTCTAAGCTTCCAAACCTAACTTGGTGGCCAGGGGCGTAGCTTTCGATCTGCTCCAGGTGGCCGAGCGAATTGGCCCGCAGAGCGAAGCCGCCGAAGACGAAGATCTGTCCGGGGAGAAAAGTCTCACCCTGGACCGTATCATTGTTGATGATCGAAGGAGCCATCGGGCCCAAAGGTGACGACACAGAGGAACTCTCAACGAAAGCACCAATGTCAGTGTCAAAACCGACGGATCTCGGGTAGGGGGTCCCGAACTGTGCGTCTAGGCCGGATGGTAACAGGAGGCAGGGAACACTTTGTTTTACCCAGGTTCGGGCCCTCTCGATGAAGGTAATACCCTACTCCTGCTTGATTAATATTGATGATATGGGTAGTACAAGAGTAGATCTACCACGAGATCAAGGAGGCTAAACCCTAGAAGCTAGCCTATGGTATGATTGTTGTGTATGGAGTTAATTGCCTACGGACTACAACCCTCCGGTTTATATAGACACCGGATAGGGTTAGGGCCAAGCTTGCCTTCCACGCCAAGGAAAGTCCCATCCGGACACGGGACAAAGTCTTCAATCTTGTATCTTCATAGTCCAGGAGTCCGGCTCAAGGTATAGTCCGGCTACCCGAACACCCCCTAATCCAGGACTCCCTCAGCCTCCATTGTCAACATCTGCCGGTTTGCCCATGCATCTTACCCACCAATCTCCATACCCATGGAGCTCGAGGAGCGACTAGCCCAAAAGAGGTGTATCGTGGTCTCTTCGCCCGATGTCGCTGCGGAAGCTGACGACCATTACTGGTCGCATGCACTCAATCAGCGGGCTAGAGTATGCGGGTATGTCCCGTACGCCGGCTACGACACCGAGGTCGTCGACAGCGCCGGCCTGAGGTGAGCTATGTCACAGGTTAAGTCGCCCACCCCCAACCCCTCGGGTTCAACCGCCATTGATCTCATCCATGGCCCCGCTGCTGATCTCCTCTGGCTCGCTATCAAGAATTTGCCATCCTACATCGCCATCGAGCCCCTTTTGTCATTTCTGAAGGACACGTTCTGCGAGGCTGGCTTGGAATCCACAGCTTCCAAGTCCGACCTCATCGACGGCGACCACGAGGAGGGCATCCTCTCCGGCTCTTCCAAGGGGAAAGAGCCCATCTGCGACATTAGGGAGGGCACCCTACAGCCATGCTCTTCCAAGGGGAAGGAGCCCATCTGCGACAACATGGAGTGCATCCAGGGTCCATGCTCTTCCCACGGGAACGAGCCCATCTGCGACAAGTCAGGAAACCCATGATTTATTTTGTCGTGCCTCTTCACAGGGGGAAACCCATGATTTGTTTTGTTGAGTCCCTTTTGTAGTGTAGTGAGAATATGTCCAGTTTTAATTGCTATATTTGGTTGTTTGCAGTATGCCTTGTTTATTTCAGTTGTTCACAATGTGATTCTCTATATGTGCAATTATTTACTATGCAGTACATTTCATCAATCCAGTTTTAAACATACTGATAGGAATGCATATATTTGCTTGTTGTTAAGCCTGTTATAGCTAGCATATGCCTCTTTTAAAGTTTTTTGATTGTTCGGTTGTTTGTAGTTAGCATATGTCTAGTTTCAAATGCTATCTTTGGTCGTAGTACGCCTTGTTTATTTCAGTTATTCACAACGTGATGTTCTATATATGCAAGTATGAACTGTGCAGTTCAATTTCATCAGTGCCAGTTTCAACAATACCACTATGAATGACTACATTTGGTTGTTGCATCTTGTAGTTAACACGCCTTTCCATTTTTATTTAACAATAACCAGTGTACTTAGACCGACACAATACCAATTTGAATGACTATGTTTGCTTGTTGTTAAATGTTAGGCCTGTTGCAGTTAACACACCTTTCCACTTGTTGTGCTTTACTAGCATGCTTAAACCTGCACACTGAAACTATCTTTTGGAGATTATTTTGTCTGCCATGGATAATTTTGGTTGATGTTTAGCCTGGTGTGCTTAACATGCCTCTCGATGTACCTACACAGGAAAATTTTGGGAACGACTCCTGTTTTCCATCGAGGTTAGTTTCATCCCATGGCTTATATATACTCACTGTTCAGGATATCGGTAGCTGGTACCATATAGGTCGGGGGCTGATAAGGGACTAATCGGTGAATCGGACTTTTAACTGAATATATCTGTAATCCATTTATCATTAGGTTAACTAGGGTCATATTTAATATATTTGAGGCTACATAGCAACATGCACTGTACTTAATGTCTAAATATGCAATCCTAGGCTACATAGCAACAAGGAAGAGTGTTACCTTAATGTTTTGATGATGTCTAGATATACGTAGAAGAAGAAGAAGAAGAAGAAGAAGAAGAAGAAGAAGAAGAAGAAGAAGAAGAAGAAGAAGAAGAAGAAGAAGAAGAAGAAGAAGAAGAAGAAGAAGAAGAAGAAGAAGAAGAAGAAGAAGAAGAAGAAGAAGAAGAACAACAACAACAACAACAACAACAACAACAACAACAACAACAACAACAACAACAACAACAACAACAACAACAACAACAACAACAACAACAACAACAACAACAACAACAACAACAACAACAACAACAACAACAACAACAACAACAACAACAACAACAACAACAACAACAACAACAACAACAACAACAACAACAACAACAACAACAACAACAACAACAACAACAACAACAACAACACAACAACAGCAACAGCAACAGCAACAACAACAGCAACAACAAAAACACAACAACAACAACAACAACAACAAAACAACAACAACAACAACCTGTTTGGATACTCAACTTAGCTATAGGTTAGAATTAGTTTCTAGCTCATGACTAACCCTGAACTAACTCCATCCAAAGAGGTGTTTGGATGACAGGGTTAGATTGACAATAAATGCACTAGGAGAACTAGCTCCAATTAGCACCTCTTGGGTTGGATAGTTTTTTTTGGGTGGGTTTGATGCAACTAGCTCAAACTAGCCCTCATGTTTGGATATACTTTAGGGCTATTTGAGCCCCAACTAGCTCAAACTGACTCTAACCCATGGATACAACAGCAGTTAGTCAGCCGATAATTTGTAAGAATGCAATAAACTCCTTCTGGCCCATAATATAAGATGTTAATTCATCTAATATTTGAGTATATTGGATGTTATGAGATATTATAAAAGAGTGTTGTACAACATCATTGTGCAATTGTTGTTTAGCTTCTAATATTAACTTGGTGCTTTTAGGTGCATATGTCATTGGTAAAGATCCGCGCTTCGACCCTTTCTGCGTATGGCGAAATGAGATATCGATGAACCAGCATCAAGTGAGGAAGCTGATAAAGATTGTTCGTAAAATGGGTCAAAAGATGGAAATTAAACTATTTCTTTACACTTCATCCAAGACAACAGCGAACTGCGGGATGGTAAGTAAGAACTCTGCAGCCTTCTTTTTCCTGCCCATAATGAGTTGTCTTAGATGACAATGTCTGAATCTTTTTCCTTTGTAGTGGTTCCCAAAGCAGTTTACTCAAGATTACCTCTCAATCTACATGATTGGTGGGCATGCAAAGGCTAAAGTATTTCTTCCAGAACACGATGATTATCTGGATGTTTTCATGAAGATCGTGAAGGATGGGTGGTCGACCATCACAAGGGGTTGGACTAAAGTCGTGTGTGCCTTCTGCATGGAGGAGGGCGCAATATGGGCATTCTGCTTCACCTTGTTCAGCAACCAGAATGTATTTCACATATTTCTTTACCGTCTTTAATACTACAAGTATACAACTGTGGTTCATCATTCTTTATTTGGTTCTTATGTAATTCTTGAACATATGTACCTATGAATCGAATAATGCATTGGTTGTTTAAACCTGATGGATATGAATGAAGCTATAGCATACATTCAAATTCAAATTTGGTACAATTTGAAATAGCAGCAATTAAATTATGGTGAAATTACGCTCTCCAGGTTGTTACGGCACACACCGTTGGTAAAACACAAATGTTTGCGATATAGACCATAATCTGACACGATTCACAGAGAGGAAATGTGTGCAAGCATGCACACAGTTGCCGCTTGCAAAGCGTGTGCGATGTCAGACAATATCACAAACGGTGCGGGCAGACTAAACATTGTGATAGTTGCCTTACCGTACATGATTCGCAACCATGAACTGTTTTTGATGAAGTATGCATCATAAATGTTGCACCATAGAATAGTGTGTGCAATAGTTGTCGTGTACGACGATGTTACGATGGTCCGACGTTTCGTAATCCTCTACGACACTCGTACGATGATTGGCTAATCTTCTTAATTAGTTATCGCATACAGTTTGGGAAAAGCGAATGTGTGTGATTGTATGCTTATCATACACGTTCTATAATAGTGAACTGTTTGTGATGGGCCGCGCATCGTAAATGTAGCAACCACGGAATACCGATTGTGATGGGAATGCGAGCACAAATGAGTAGGAGTATTGTATATGCATCTTGGCTCCCTATCCCCGACGGTTTCTGGGTCGTGTGGGAAGGACCCCCCTATCTCCCACACTCACTTGGCGACAGTTCCAAATATCGTCGCGGAAAGGGGTTAAAAACCGTTTGTATAACACCGACGCGTACCAGTGATCGACCACTATCCAGCATGCATCTAGTGTATTAAGTTCATGGAAAACGGAGTAATGCAATAAGAACTATGGCATGATGTAGACAAGATCTATTCATGTAGGAATAGACCCCGTCTTGTTATCCTTAATGGCAATGATCAATACGTGTCTTGCTGCCCCTTCTGTCACTGGGAAAGAACACCGCACGACCGAACCCATCACAAAGCACCTCTTTCCATCACAAAAAAATCGATCTAGTTGGCCTAACTAAACCAAATATTCGAAGAAGAAATACGAGGATGTAAGTAATCATGCATATAAGAGATCAAAACTCAAATAACTTTCATGGATAAAATAAATTTGATCATAAACAAACACACTACAAAAAGAGTTACATCAAATAGATCTCCAAGAGACTATTGTATTGAGAATCAAAAGAGAGAGAGGAAGCCATCTAGCTACTAACTACGGACCCGTAGGTCTACAATGAACTACTCACGCATCATCGGAGAGGCACCAATGAGGATGATCAACCCCTCCGTGATGGTGTCTAGATTGGATATGGTGGTTCTAGAACTTGCGGCGACTGGACTTGTGTTTCGTCGACTCCCCTAGGGTTTTTGGATTTTTGAGGTATTTATAGAGTAATGAGGCGGTGCAGGAGGCAGCCGAGGTGGGCACAACCCACCAGGGCGCGCCTGGGGGCCCAGGCGCGCCCAGGTGGGTTGTGCTCCCCTCGGAGCCCCCTCTGGAACTTTTGGCCCAATAGGTGTCCTCTGGTCCAGAAAAATTCTCCAAAAAGTTTCACTGCGTTTGGACTCCGTTTGGTACTGATATTCTACGAAGTAAAAAACAAGCAAAAAACAGCAACTGGCATGGGCACTATGTCAATAGGTTAGTCCCAAAAACGATATAAAGTTGCTATAAAATGATTGTAAAACATCCAAGAGTGATAATATAACAGCATGGAACAAGCAAAAATTATAGAACATTGGAGACGTATCAAGAACCACTGCGATTGTACTTCCAGCTCGCCTGGTTAAGTACCTCAGTGGAGAAAGCCGAAAATTGACTGTCATAATAAGCAAGAATTGGACGGCAAACCGATGACAAGTGTTAAACTACAAATCGATGGAGGTTACACCGTGTTAACGAAGGGTTTGTACTCACACAAACCATGTGATTAAGGTATATACCTCGGCTATCCGAACATCACAAAACACTGCGGGGCTAGTCATGGCCCCCACAGTCAGGCTCCTATGGCTAAGTGAAAGCACTAAAACCGCATAGTCTGATTGCCTTGTTTCCCTCACACACTACCGCCTTCAGGCACCGAGACGTCGGCTAAGGGTCACAGTGTGGAGGTCGAAACACCCCTTGTAGCATCTACATGGGGGATAAAGCCGACGGTTGGTAACTTTCAGATTAAAATGGCTGCACAGGAGTCAAAATAAACAAAAGCAGACAAAGTGTGATAAACCACACAAAGAAACCGCATTATAAAGCAAAAGGTTCAACTGTCATCTAACACATGATAGTGCGCCCACTCATAAATTACATCTTTCGAACACTGGGCCTCTATCGCCTGACAACCATCCATCCTGATAGGAAAATATTGCTCGAGGTGCATGTGCTCCTTTCCTAGGGGCCGGGGTTCGGTAGCCATCTCGATTGGCTTGATCTTCAGCCAGTGCACCATCATCTTCGCGAACGCCATCCGAGCCCCCTCAATGCATAATGACTACTTCAGGACGTCGACCTAGGGCACGGCGTCACACAGCTTCTTCACGAGACCAAAGTAGCTGCTCAGTATCGACTCTGAAGGCCACAGCCGGACACAAAGGTCCTTCATGACCGACTCACCATCCGGTGCAACTCCATCAGCTGCTTCATTTGATTACTCAGGAGGCAGGGTGCTCAGGCGCTTGGAACTACGCTAGAACAGCCTATGCTCGGCATCGCCCTCCCAAGACGCAAAGTGCCTTGTCGCGTCCGCCGCACTCCTCGGATGATCCACAAATGCGCTTGAGGAATGCCACACTCGTGTGAGCAAAGCGAACCTATGACCACCAAAGACACTCTGCAGTAATATGGCTTACCATCTGTAATAAGCTTCACTTGGCGGAGTTCCTCTCAGGCGCCTCCCGTTTCCGTCCTCACCTCCTTGATCTCTAGGTTCATCGTGGATAGCTCAGTGGCTTGACCTTTATTTTTCTGCTCAAGGTCCTCACATTTAGTGATGGCATCCTTGAGCTCCTGCTGCACCTCGGCCACTCTGGCCTCGTGCTTGTCACTTACGGTCTTCACCGTCGACAGTTCGACGGCCGCTCGCTCGGCCACCGCCTTCCGTTCAGCGGCATCCTGCTTCGCCTTCTTCGGCTCGGCCTTGAGGTTCTTGACCTCCGCGGTAATAGCTACATTCATATTAAGCACTCTTTGCTTAGGGTTAACCCTGAATACCTTGCCCGCTAAGGAAATCCAAACTACTAAAAAGTTTAGTCTGGACTAACCTTGCGCTTCGTCGAACCGCTTGTTGACAAGGTCGACCTCCTCATCAGAGCTCTTGAGCTTCCGATTCATTTCCGCCAGCTTCGCGGCATTGGCATCCGCCGACGAAGATGAGGCCTACAAAACAGGTTCCATCATTTAGACTCCTGATTCAATGATTTTCAATCCTCCACCGGGTTTTTCAATCCTAACAGAGTCTCGGGGGCTACGCTTAAATTTTGAATATCATAGGAATTCTTCGACTATTCGATCCCCGCCTGAGTTTTTCAAACTCACCCAGGGCTCAGGGGCTACTACATATATGAGGATTGCACGACCTTGCTTAAAAATTCACTTTATAGAAAGGACATTGCATGGCTTACCTCAAAGCACGTTAGGAGGCCGCCAAAAGCTTCCTCCGGTCCGCTGCTGACGGACCGAGCACTTTGTAAAACCACGCCCATTAGGGCGCGGTGTTCTGCAGCGATGGAGGAGCTATTTAAAGCCTCCTCCATCACGTCGGGCCACCCAGCCGCGACCCGCTCTCTGGTGGCTGGCACTGGTGGCGAGGCCTCGGCTCCCTCTTCAGAGGAGGGCGGGATGGATGACTCTGGGGGCCTTGGGGGCTCCGGAACTGTCTTTGGGGAGGGCTCGGATTGACCGAGCTCCCCCTCTTTGTTCACCAGGAGGGATCCCCCTCCTGGTCTTCAGCGACCGAGGTGTTAACCTCGGCCATGACATCATCAGCCCCGCCCGCCGTGTTCGGGCCGAGAGAGGTCTTTCGGGACAACACCTCCCCGGTTTCCTTGATGACCGGTGGGGGAGTAAAGTGTGACGTGGTCCCACTATCCGCTAGCTCGGCGGGTGGAGAGTTCCCCTCTGAGACCTGATCAGTGAGGAGGTCGCACGATGAGCTGCAATATGAAAGACATGTATACGATCAGTAATAAACTAATGAAGCAAATGCCCGGATAGTCTTCGGATTCGTACCTTTGGGCAGTGGGATTGACCCTATGGTTCCTCTAAGGAACCTCTTCAGAAGCCTTGGACTCCTCGGCGGAGTTCGAGCTGTCATCAGACAGGACCACCTTGGCCCTGCGCTGCTTCTTTGGGGCTGAGGAGGTTGTTCCTCCTCGGCGTTGTCCGACGCCGCCCTCTTCCTTGTTCGGGAGGAGTCGCTCTCCTCCCCATCCTCTTCTTGCTCCCCCTCGTGAGCGGAGGGGGCTTGGGTTTCCCCAGACTTAGTGTCCGGATGTCACATCCCTAGTTCTGGTATGACCTAGGCTAGCCCTTCATGTTTGCATCATGTTTAAATTCCATATAAATTTGAAATGGGGATTTGTGAAACCCTCAGAAATCATTTCTGGAAATAATCCAGATAAAAATTTCTCCAAAAAGGTCCAAGAATATGTTCATGTTACTCTCTGAAAATATTGGTCAGAGGTAAAAATCAAACCAATATTTTAAGGAACTAATAAATATTTATCTTGGACATTTGGAGTTAATCCAGTAATTATTTGCGTTGGATAAATATTTTTATATATATGAAATATTGTCCAATAATTCTGAATTTTGGTGAGGGGCTTTGGAATAATCCCTTAGGCCCCTGCAAAAATTGTTAGAATTAAATAAAATGATTTGGTATTTTTATCAAACCAAAACAAATGTCAGAAAATTAGAAAAGAGAAATAAGAGAGAAGGAGAGAAGTACCTGGGCCTTACCTGGCAGCCCATCTGGCCGGCCCAGCCCACCAGGGGCAGGGAGGTCTTCTTCCTCCCGCCAGTCGGATGCACAGCGCGTGCCCGACGCGCGCACGGCCACCGCCGCCACCTCCTGCTTCCCCGCTCGCTGCTGGAGGCCCCCGACGACGCCACGCACTCCCCTCAGCCTCTCTAACTCCCTCTCGCTCTCCCTCCTCCCCTGGATCCCTCTCTCTCACCCCCCCCCCCCCCGAACGGCTCCGTCGCCATGGCTCGCCGTTGCCGCGCCCACCGTCACGGCCTCGCCCTCGTTCCGTGCCCAGACGCTCCGCGCCGTCCTCCTCATCCTCTCCACCAAGTCACGCACCACGGGAGGCCCTGGAGCGCCGCCTCGCCGTCGTCTTCACTTCTGGCCGCCGGAGATCGCCCTCGCCGTTCTGGCTGCACCAAGCCTTCCCCGAGCTCGCTGACCCCGCCGTTGGATTCGCTGTGAGCCCCGCCGTCGAACCCCCCCTCTCCCCTGCTCTTCTGGCGCCCTCTAGCCCCGTCTGGCACCACGACCGTAGCACCTCGCCGCCGGCCATGGTGCCACCGTGGCCAGGGGCCGAGCCAGCCACCCCCGCGCGCGTGACCGTGCTCCTGGTGACGCCAGGAGGCCGTAGAGGCCCTCCGCAGCCCCTGCCATGCCCCGTAGCTCGATTCCACCCGAACCCCTGCTCCGGCTGCCGCCGCGAGCCTCGCTCCGGCGAGCTTCGGCCACCCCTCCTCCTCCTATCTACCCCACTAGATGCGGGAGAGCACGAGCTACGCCCCGGTGCTCTCCGCCGCCCGAATGGTCGCCGGAGGGCGATTCCAGTGCCCTCCGCCGCGTTCGGCCTCGCCGGTGGCTAAACGCCAGCAGGTTTGACCGAGTCAACCCCGCTAATTAACCCCCCCCCCTCTGTGACACTGACAGTGGGCCCCGCGCCCTAATCTATTAATTAGATTAGAAATAACCCCCTCTGTTAATTAACCTATGAAACTGATGTGTGGAGCCCACACGTCAGGTTTGACCGGTCAGACACGGTTGACTTGCTAACGTCATGCCACTGTCATGCTGACGCAATTATTCATTTTCTGGTATTAAAATAAATCAAGAAATTCCAGAATATATTCAAAACTTCAAAAATTCATAGAAATTCAACCGTAGCTCAGATTGAAATAATTTATATATGAAAAATGATCAGAAAAATTCAATCTACCATCTGTACCATTTTCATGCATGTTCAACCAACTTATACCCACTGTATAAGTGAAAACATGATAATGGCATTTTAAATGCTAAATATGGAGTTTGCATATGAAACCTTGGTCCATATGGATTTCATTTAAATTGTTGCCAGATGCATTAGTGCAAATCATAACATTATTACCATGTTCATGCATCATAATGTTGCATATGTTTGTGTCTTGATTTCCGACACCGTTCCTTCTCGATAGGTCCTGCTCCGGAAAGTGTTAGAGAGTACCTATCAGTGGAGCAGTGCCCCCTGTTGATCTACCAGGCAAGCAAACCCCCTTGTTCATTCTGATACAATCCCACTCTCTCGCTCCTGCTCCCTTTTACTGCATTAGGACAACAACGATTCAACTGCTAATTTATGTTGCGGTAGTTGAACCCATCCCTCTGCATGACCTGTCATTGCCACAGTAAATAGTTGAAACCCACTAGCATGTGTAGGAGTTGCTTGAGCCATGTTGTGTTCTTGCCATGCCATACCTGCTATTGCTTAGAGTATGTCAGGTCTGATTCATCGGGAATGAATTGGAGTGTTATGATATGTTCTGGTGCTGAGAGTTAAGCGTGTGAACACAATTTGGTAAAGGTAGCGGTGAGAGGCCATGTAGGAGTACATGGTGGGTTGTCTCAATGGGACCGTCCTTAAGAACTGAGTTTTGTGTAAGTTGCCCAATGACTAGCTACTACCACACATTGGGCTCTGGGCGCTCCAAGCTCTCTCGGCTTATTAACCGCCTTGAACTCTGTCCAGGAGTTGCAAACAGTTTCTGGTGTTTGTAGGTAGTGCTATTTTTTCTACCGAGTGCCACCCGGCAGGGTGGGCTCGGGACAGACTAGGCACAGGTGGCACGGTGTACCAAGTGGCATCCGGATGGTGGGCTTGGGAACCCTGCTCACATCGTTTGGGGCCGTGAGCAACACCCCGGCCGGATCTCCTTGCGGGTGGAACCCAAATAGGCGATAAACCTGGACTAGAGTCTTGCGTGGATAGTCAGGTCGTGGCCGACACCCTCGCCAGGCTACCGCTTGAAGGTTGCCGAGATACATGACGTGTACATGGTGATAAGTGGTGAGAGCGTGTGTGAAGAAGTACACCCCTGCAGGGTTATCATGATCTATTCGAATAGCCGTGTCCTCGGTTATGGACTTCTTGGATGCTTACGTGCTTCATAGACAACTTAAAGTGGATACTCTAAAATGCTCAAGACAAGTGTGAGTGCTATGGATGGCCTTCTCGTAGGAGAGACGGGGATGAATCCATAGTAGTGTATTGACGTGGTGATTAGTGAACTCGTGTGCGCTGCCTCACCTCAAAGAAGTTTCTCATTGTCGTAGAACAGGATAGCCACTGAGTCAAAGCTGGCTTGCTGCAACTAAACCCCACATTACCTTCTTGATACAAATGCATGTATGTTAGGATCTGATGTAAGTCTTGCTGAGTACCTTGTACTCACGTTTGCTTTATTTATATTTTGCAGGTGAGACATCTGTCTCACTAGTAGTACCGCTTGGACTTCGACGAGTAGCTTGTTACCTCAGCTACGATCTTGTACCTTGAAGGGACTTGTAGATAGTCAGGCTTCTCGTCCTTTTTCTTTTGTAGTTGTCTGTACTCAGACATGTAATGCTTCCGTTGCTTGTATGCTCTCAATGATGGGTCATGTGACCCCTGTTTGTATTTATGCTATGTGGCTCTTCTGAGCCTTTATCTATATGAGTTGCGTTATGTTGTGATGCCATGTTGTACATCACATACTTGCATGTTATGCGTATGTGTGACATGTATTGCTATGTGTGGGATCCGACAATCTAGTTTTTTGTCCTTGGCAGCCTCTATTATGGGGAAATGTAGTCTGGTGCTTCCTTGAGCCATAGTAGTCCGCTACAGCCCGGTTCACCGGAGTCCTGCTAGCCCAGCACTACTGCTCAGAACACTTGACTGGCCGGCATGTGTTCCACTTCGTTCCTATGTCTGTCCCTTCGGGGAAATGTCACGTGGTGACTTCCGGAGTCCTGTTAGCCTAGTACTACAGCCCGGATTCATACGTTGTTGACCGACATGCTCGATGTGATTCATGTATGCCTGTCTCCATAGGTCTGTGCCGCTTTGGGTTCACGACTAGCCATGTCGGCCCGGGTTCTCTGTCATATGGATGCTAGCAACACTATCATATACATGAGCCAAAAGGCGCAAACGGTTCCGAGCCATGGTAAGGCGACACCCGTGGGGATACCGTGTGTGAGGTCGCAAAGTGATATGAGGTGTTACATGCTAGATCGGTGTGACTTAGAATCAGGGTCCTGACAGCTTTGGTATCAGAGCCTGACTGCCTGTAGGATTTCCAAGCCAACCTGGTCGAAGTTGAGTCTAGAAATTCTTTAGTTATGTAAGGGAATTGATTGTGGAAGGGAACGTAAGGCTCTTTTTACTTCTTTCACCTCATGCCTTCTGATCTGAGTCATCCTATCTTTCCTACGAGGTTAAGGAACTAGGCTTTCTCTTCCGTCTATCAGGATCACGTGTTACTACTCCGTAATCTCTAAGGTTTGGTTGATCTGAGTCATATCCCAGTTTGAGTACCTCCGGTGTAGCCTGTTTAGCAATATCCCAGAACCTTGAGTGATGATGTTGAGTATGGTGCTACCCCGTCTTTGGCAGAATGTCTCATTTCGAGCATTTTACTGTCGTTATGCTGCCGGAATTGTTCTAGGAGTTCAAGAGATAGTATTTTTCCTCGTACTATATTCTACATCCTTATGATGATGCTGAATCCATCCTTGTTTCCTTGGTTGGTTCTTCGGGATGTCGTCAGTTAACCAAAGTTCTGTTGCTCGTAGCTGGAACCACGGAGATGGTAGGGATGAGGATCCTCCTGACCAGTCTTCGTTGGCAGAGTTCATGTTAGAGATGGAGAAGAACAAGCGAGAGTCTAACCGCTTATTAGCACGTATTGAGGAGAACACCTCCCATCAGCACAAAGAGTCAGCGTCCATCTATGATTTCATTGGTCTGAAACCACCTACCTTCCATCATTCCATTGAACCACTCGATGCAGATGACTGGCTCCGTAGTATCACACACAAGCTGCGTTCGGCGAACGTAGCTGAAAGTGACAAGGTCACCTACGCTGCTTATCATCTGGAAGGTCCTGCTAGTCTTTGGTGGCAGAACTATGAGGCTATGCTTCCAGCTGGCCAGATACCTACCTGGAAGGATTTCACTGAGGCTTTTCGTGAGCATCACATTCCTCAGGCTCTCATTGATCGCAAGAGAGAAGAGTTTTGTAGTTTCACCCAGAGTAAGATGGATGTTGATGCTTATAGTAGAGAATTTGAGAACCTTGCCCGCTATGCTACAGAAGAAGTGTCCACAGACGCCAAGAAGCAGGCTAGGTTCCGGAAGGGTCTCAACCCCAAGTTGCGTCGTGATCTCCACTTGCACCATTGCAATACCTTCCAGGCTCTTGTGAACAAGGCCATTAATGCAGAGACAGCTCAGCTCACTTACGAGGAGTCTCGTAAGCACACCCGTGATTTGGTTTCTTCCCCCGGTTCTAGTTCGCAGAAGCGCCGGATTTGGGTTCCGAACTCCGCTCTTCCACCCGGATATTCACCGAGGCCATCTTGTTGGCACCCCACCCAGTTCAGTTACATGCTCCACCCAGGACTATTGATAGACCGCTTGTCAAAGCGGGTCCACGTCCTACTTCAGGGACTTGTTTCACCTGCGGAGAGCCAGGACACTATGCACATGACTGCTCTCAAACCAACTATGCTCCACCCCAGCCTGAGAAGTCTGTTGGCCGTGGTAAGCCATCACGCAAGATGATTAGTGTCAAGTTAGCTCCCACTGAACATGGATGTGTGCATCACGTCTTAGCTAAAGACACTCATGATGATTCGGATGTCGTTCTTGGTACCCTCCTTGTCAATTGCCATCCAGCTTCGGTTTTGTTCGATACCGGAGCATCTCACTCCTTCATTTCTGAAGGCTATGCTCGTTTGCACGACATGTCATTTTGCGATATGCCAACTCCACTTGAAATCCAAACTCCAGGGTCTAGATGGCAAACTACCAGAATAAGCCATGGTAATGAAATCCTTGTTGACAGACTTGTATTCCTTGCATCACTTATAGCCCTCAAGTCTACAGATATTAACATCATCTTGGGTATGGACTGGATGAAAGCTCATCATGCCAAGATTGATTATTACACAAGGTCTGTTCAGCTTACGCACCCATCTGGCAAGATAGTCACCGTCTCCACTAGAGTTGCAAAGCGTCGGCTCTATTCTCTTAATGCCAACCCTCTTCTAGACCTTGAAGATATTCCGGTAGTCCGTGACTTTCCGGATGTCTTTCCAGAGGAACTGCCAGGTATTCCACCTGACAGAGATGTAGAGTTTGTCATAGATCTTATCCCAGGAACCGCTCCAATCTCTAGGAGACCCTACAAGATGGCACCCTTAGAACTAGCTGAGCTTAAGAAACAACTCGATGAATCCTTGCAAAAGGGTTTCATCCGTCCTAGTTCTTCTCCCTGGGCTTGCCCCGTCCTCTTCGTCAAGAAGAAGGATGGTACGGACCGGATGGTTGTAGATTATCATCCCGTTAATTTGGTCAAGATAAAGAACAAGTATCCGCTCCCCAGGATCAACGACTTGTATGATCAGCTCGCTGGATCCTCAGTCTTTTCAAAGATGGATTTGAGGTTAGGCTACCACCAAATCAAGATCAGAAATGGGGACATTCCTAAGACGGCTTTTGTCACTCCTTATGGCCAGTACGAGTACACCGTCATGTCCTTTGGTCTAACCAACGCTCCAGCTACTTTCTCTCGCTTGATGAACTCGATCTTCATGGAGTACTTAGATAAGTTCGTCGTGGTTTACCTCAATGATATTCTTATTTACTCGAAGAACGAGGAAGAGCATGCCGAACATCTTAGGCTTGTGCTAGAAAAACTCAGAGAGCACCGCCTTTATGCCAAGTTCTCCAAGTGTGAATTTTGGTTGCCAAAAGTGACCTACCTAGGCCACGTGATATCTGGTAAGGGCATTGCCATCAATCCCGAGAGAGTTTAGGCCGTTCTTGATTGGACTCCGCCTGAAACAGTTAAGCAAGTTAGGAGTTTCCTTGGCCTAGCCAGTTATTGTCGCCGCTTCGTTGAGAACTTCTCCAAAGTGGCCAAACCTCTCACGGAACTTCTCAAGAAAGATAAAAAGTTTGAGTGGTCCCCATAGTGTGAGCACAGTTTTCAGGAACTGAAAAGACGCCTGACTTCTGCTCCCATACTTGTGCCACCGGATTTCACTAAGGACTTTGTTATCTATTGTGATGCCTCACGACAGGGACTAGGTTGCATTCTTATGCAAGATCGCCATGTGATTGCCTATGCATCTCGACAGTTGCATCCACATGAGGAGAATTATCCTACACATGATCTAGAGCTTGCAGCCGTAGTCTATGCACTTAAGACATGGCGACATTACCTTCTCGGTGAACGTTGCGAGATTTACACCGACCACCAGAGTCTCAAATATATCTTCACCCAACCAGATTTGAACCTTAGACAAAGACGTTGGTTGGAGTTAATCTCAGATTACGACTTAGGGATTACCTACACCCCAGGCAAGGGGAATGTCATGGCTGATGCGCTAAGTCGTAAGTCCTATTGCAACAATCTCATGTTGCAGCAGGGCCAACCACTTCTCCATGAGGAATTATGTAAGCTTAACCTCCACCTTGCTCCTCACGGATTCCTTTCTACCTTGGTGGCGAAACCTACTCTTGTGGATCAAATCATCTCTGCTCAGAAGCAGGATATGGGAATTTCCCGGATCAAGAGAAACATTAACAAAGGAGTTGGTGGTAGTTTCTCTATAGATGATCGTGGTGTTGTTTTGTTTGAGAGTCGCTTGGTGGTTCCCAAGAATCAACATCTTCGACAATTAATCCTTAAGGAGGCGCATGAATCTCCTCTCACGTTTCATCCCGGTAGTACTAAGATGTATCAGGACCTACGCCAGAGGTTCTGGTGGACTAGGATGAAGAGAGAAATTGCTCAATTTATTGCTAACTGTGACGTTTGTCGTCGCGTGAAGGCAGAGCATCAGAGACCTGCTGGCACCCTTCAACCTTTAGCTATTCCTGAGTGGAAATGGATAAAGTTGGTATGGACTTCGTCACCAGCTTTCCCAGGACCAAGAGAGGGAATAATGCTATCTTCGTAGTCATTGATCGTCTTTCCAAAGTGGCTCACTTCCTACCTGTTCGAGAGAGTATCACTGCTGGTCAGCTTGCTGACTTATATATTTCTCGAATAGTGTCACTTCATGGTGTTCCACTAGAGATCAATTCAGACCGTGGTAGTCTTTTCACTTCTCATTTCTGGGAGAGTTTCCAAACTGCCATGGGCACCCATCTTTCCTTCAGTACCGCTTTCCACCCTCAATCAAGTGGTCAGGTGGAAAGGGTCAACCAGATTCTTGAATACATGCTTAGATCTTGTGTTATCTCATTCGGTATGGATTGGGAGAAGTGTATTCCCTTCGCCGAGTTTGCTTATAACAACAGCTACCAATTCAGCCTCAAGAAAGCTCCTTTTGAGGTTCTGTATGGACGAAGATGTTGAACACCTTTGAACTGGTTAGAAACCGGTGAATGACAATTCTTTAGACCAGATATGATCCAGGAGGCGGAAGAGCAAGTTCGCATCATTCGTGAGAATTTGAAAACAGCCCAATCTCGTCAAAAGAGCCAGTATGACCGTAGTCATAAGGAAGTGGCTTATGAAATTGGCGACAAAGCTTACCTTCGGGTTACCCCTTTGAAGGGTACCCATCGATTCGGTATCAAGGGCAAGTTGGCTCCTCGTTACATTGGTCCCTTTCTCATTCTCGCTAAACGAGGAGAGGTTGCCTACCAGTTGGAACTACCCCCACATCTTTCTCGAGTTCATGATGTCTTCCACGTCTCTCAACTCAGGCGTTGCTTCTCGGATCCCATCCGCGAAGTGGACCACGAAACACTTGATCTCCAAGATAACCTCACTTATCGACAATACCCTGTCTGCATCCTTGATCAAGCAGAGCGTGTCACCCGACGTCATAACATCAAGTTTCTCAAGGTTCAGTGGTCTCATCATTCCGAGAGAGAAGCTACTTGGGAGTGTGAAGATCGTCTTCGACTTGAGTACCCCACTTTCTTTCCGCCGACTCCTGAATCTCGGGACGAGATTCTTCCGAGTGGGGGCGAGTTGTCACATCCCTAATTCTGGTATGACCTAGGCTAGCCCTTCATGTTTGCATCATGTTTAAATTCCATATAAATTTGAAATGGGGATTTGTGAAACCCTCAGAAATCATTTCTGGAAATAATCCAGATAAAATTTCTCCAAAAAGGTCCAAGAAAATGTTCGTGTTACTCTCTGAAAATATTGGTCAGAGGTAAAAATCAAACCAATATTTTAAGGAACTCATAAATATTTATCTTGGACATTTGGAGTTAATCCAGTAATTATTAGCGTTGGATAAATATTATTATATATATGAAATATTGTCCAATAATTCTGAATTTTGGTGAGGGGCTTTGGAATAATCCCTTAGGCCCCTGCAAAAATTGTCAGAATTAATAAAATGATTTGGTATTTTTATCAAACCAAAACAAATGTCAGAAATTAGAAAAGAGAAATAAGAGAGAAGGAGAGAAGTACCTGGGCCTTACCTGGCAGCCCATCTGGCTGGCCCAGCCCACCAGGGGCAGGGAGGTCTTCTTCCTCCCGCCAGTCGGATGCACAGCGCGTGCCCGACGCGCGCACGGCCACCGCCGCCACCTCCTGCTTCCCCGCTCGCTGCTGGAGCCCTCGACGACGCCACGCACTCCCCTCGGCCTCTCTCACTCCCTCTTGCTCTCCCTCCTCCCCTGGATCCCTCTCTCTCACCCCCCCTCCCCCGAACGGCTCCGTCGCCACGGCTCGCCGTTGCCGCGCCCACCGTCACGGCCTCGCCCTCGTTTCGTGCCCAGATGCTCTGCGCCGTCCTCCTTGTCCTCTCCACCAAGTCACGCACCACGGGAGGCCCTGGAGCGCTGCCTCGCCGTCGTCTTCACTTCTGGCAGCCGGAGATCGCCCTCGCCGTTCTGGCTGCACCAAGCCTTCCCCGAGCTCGCCGACCCAGCCGTTGGATTCGCTGTGAGCCCCACCGTCGAACCCCCCTCTCCCCTGCTCTTCTGGCGCCCTCTAGACCCGTCTGGCACCACGGCCGTAGCACCTCGCCGCCGGCCATTGTGCCACCGTGGCCAGGGGACGAGCCAGCCACTCCCATGCGCGTCACCGTGCTCCTGGTGACGCCAGGAGGCCGTAGAGGCCCTCCGCAGCCCCTGCCATGCCCCATAGCTCGATTCCGCCCGAACCCATGCTCTGGCCGCCGCCGCGAGCCTTGCTCCGGCGAGCTCCGGCCATCCCTCCTCCTCCTATCTACCCCACTAGATGCGGGAGAGCACGGGCTATGCCCCGGTGCTCTCCGCCGCCCGAATGGTCGCCGGAGGGCGATTCCCGTGCCCTCCGCCGCGTTCGGCCTCGCCGGCGGCTAAACGCCAGCAGGTTTGACCGAGTCAACCCCGCTAATTAACCCCCCCCCCTCTGTGACACTGATCAATTCAACCGTAGCTCAGATTGAAATAATTTATATATGAAAAATGATCAGAAAAATTCAATCTATCCATCTGTACCATTTTCATGCATGTTCAACCAACTTATACCCACTGTATAAGTGAAAACATGATAATGGCATTTTAAATGCTAAATATGGAGTTTGCATATGAAACCTTGGTCCATATGGATTTCATTTAAATTGTTGCTAGATGCATTAGTGCAAATCATAACATTATTACCATGTTCATGCATCATAATGTTGCATATGTTTGTGTCTTGATTTCCGACACCGTTCCTTCTCGATAGGTCCTGCTCCGTAAAGTGTTCGAGAGTACCTATCAGTGGAGCAGTGCCCCCCTGTTGATCTACCAGGCAAGCAAACCCCCTTGTTCATTCCGATACAATCTCACTCTCTCGCTCCTGCTCCCTTTTACTGCATTAGGACAACAACGATTCAACTGCTACTTTATGTTGCGGTAGTTGAACCCATCCCTCTGCATGACCTGTCATTGCCACAGTAAATAGTTGAAACCCACTAGCATGTGTAGGAGTCGCTTGAGCCATGTTGTGTTCTTGCCATGCCATGCCTGCTATTGCTTAGAGTATGTCAGGTCTGATTCATCGGGAATGAATTGGAGTGTTATGATATGTTCTGGTGCTGAGAGTTAAGCGTGTGAACACAATTTGGTAAAGGTAGCGGTGAGAGGCCATGTAGGAGTACATGGTGGGTTGTCTCATTGGGACCGTCCTTAAGAACTGAGTTCTGTGTAAGTTGCCCAATGACTAGCTACTACCACACATTGGGCTCCGGGCACTCCAAGCTCTCTCGGCTTATTAATCGCCTTGAACTTTGTCCAGGAGTTGCAAATAGTTTCTGGTGTTTGTAGGTAGTGCTATTTTTTCTACCGAGTGGCACCCGGTAGGGTGGGCTCGGGACAGACTAGGCACAGGTGGCACGGTGTACCAAGTGGCACATGGATGGTGGGCTTGGGAACCCTGCTCACATCGTTTGGGGCCGTGAGCGACACCCCGGCCGGATCTCCTTGCGGGTTGAACCCAAATAGGCGATAAACCCGGACTAGAGTCTTGCGTGGATAGTCAGGTCGTGGCCGACACCCTCACCAGGCTTCCACTTGAAGGTTGTCGAGATACATGACGTGTACATGGTGATAAGTGGTGAGAGCGTGTGTGAAGAAGTACACCCCTGCAGGGTTATCATGATCTATTCGAATAGTTGTGTCCTCGGTTATGGACTTCTTGGATGCTTACGTGGTTCATAGACAACTTAAAGTGGATACTCTAAAATGCTCAAGACAAGTGTGAGTGCTATGGATGGCCTTCTCGTAGGAGAGACGGGGATGAATCCATAGTAGTGATTGACGTGGTGATTAGTGAACTCGTGTGCGCTGCCTCACCTCAAAGAAGTTTCTCATTGTCGTAGAACAGGATAGCCACTGAGTCAAAGCTGGTTTGCTGCAACTAAACCCCACATTACCTTCTTGATACAAATGCATGTATGTTAGGATCTGATGTAAGTCTTGCTGAGTACCTTGTACTCACGTTTGCTTTATTTATGTTTTGCAGGTGAGACATCTGTCTCACTAGTAGTACCGCTTGGACTTCGACGAGTAGCTTGTTACCTCAGCTACGATCTTGTACCTTGGAGGGACTTGTAGATAGTCAGGCTTCTCGGCCTTTTTCTTTTGTAGTTGTCTGTACTCAGACATGTAATGCTTCCGTTGCTTGTATGCTCTGAATGATGGGTCATGTGACCCCTATTTGTATTTATGCTATGTGGCTCTTCTGAGCCTTTATCTATATGAGTTGAGTTATGTTGTGATGCCATGTTGTACATCACATACTTGCATGTTATGCGTACGTGTGACGTGTATTGCTATGTGTGGGATCCGACAATCTAGTTGTTTGTCCTTGGCAGCCTCTCTTATGGGGAAATGTAGTCTAGTGCTTCCTTGAGCCATAGTAGTCCGCTACAGCCTGGTTCACCGGAGTCCTGCTAGCCCAGCACTACTGCTCAGAACACTTGATTGGCCGGCATGTGTTCCACTTCGTTCCTATGTCTGTCCCTTGGGGAAATGTCACGCGGTGACTTCCGGAGTCCTGTTAGCCCAGTACTACAGCCCGGATTCATACGCTGTTGACCGACATGCTCGATGTGATTCATGTATGCCTGTCTCCATAGGTCTGTGCCGCTTTGGGTTCACGACTAGCCATGTCGGCCCGGGTTCTCTGTCATATGGATGCTAGCGACACTATCATATACGTGAGCCAAAAGGCGCAAACGGTTCCGGGCCATGGTAAGGCGACACCCATGGGGCTACCGTGCGTGAGGCCGCAAAGTGATATGAGGTGTTACATGCTAGATCGGTGTGACTTAGAATCGGGGTCCCGACACCGGATGCCCCCTTGGGCGGAGGCCCCCTTCTCGGGCCTCCCTCACCTCGGCCTTCTTCTTCTCTTTCTTCTCTGGCGCCGTAAGGCACCACGGTTAGCATCTCCTCCAATAGGGCCGACCTGGGGTCTTTAGGCAATGGGGTCGGGTTGTCGATTCACACGGCTTTGTTTAGCTAGCTCTGTGAATGCGGGGAAGAAAGAATTAGGTTCCTTGTTAAAAAGACAAATATTGGAACATAGAAAGTAAAACCTCGTTACCTCCCGGGGAGGGTGTGCGGCATCAAGGCTGATATCTTCTTCCTTGGCTGGCCACTCCTTCTAGGGCTTGAATAGCACCTTCCACGTCTTGTCGTGGGTGGTGCCATAGAAGCGAAGCACGGTGGCTAGGTCCTTGGGCATGTAGGACCACATGGGGCCGACCCGTTGTTGGCAAGGTAGGAGGCGGCGGTAGAGCATCACCTGGACCACGTTGGTCAACTTGTCATTCGCCCTTATCATACTGGAGACGCGTTTTTGTAGCGACTCCACCTCCGTGGATGATCCCCGGTCAAGGCCCTTCTTGGTCCACGAGGTTAGCCTTGTTGGAGGCCAGGATCTGAATTCAGGGGCCGCTGCCCAGCCTGCGTCGCGTGGTTCGGTGATATAGAACCACTCTTTTTGCCAGACCTTGATGGTATCTATAAAGGTACCCTCCGGCCACTCGACCCGGGCAAGCTTACTAATCATCCCCTCGCACACACACACACACAGTCTGCATGCTAGCCATCGACTATCTTTGGCTTGACGTTGAAGACCTTTAGCCATAGGCCAAAGTGTGGCTAGACCCGCAGAAAGGCCTCACAGATGACTGTGAAGGCCGAAATATGAAGGATGGAGTTCAGAGTGAGATCATGAAAATCTAGCCCGCAAAAGAACATCAACCCCCTGATAAAGGGGTGAGGCGGGAAGGTCAGCCTCCGGATGAAGTGGGGGACGAACAACACCCTCTCGCCTAGCCATGGAGTGGGGACGACTTGGCCCTCCTCCGGAGCCCGGTGAGTGACATTGGCCAGAAGGTAGCCAGCACGCTTTAGATTCTCGATGTCATCATTGTGACGTTGGAGGCCTCCCACTTCCCTTTCGAACCAGATCCAGCCATGGACAGATTGAGGAAATGGCTAGGAGGGATTCTTGGGGGAGGACGGATCAGGGCGCTGGAGCCCAGTAGATTGGGGAAGCAATGGCGAGAGGGGAAGGGGAAAGCATGCAGAGAAAGCGGTCGAAATATGAAGGAGGGAGTTCGGAGTGAGATCATGAAAATCTAGCCCATAAAAAACATCGACTCCCTGATAAAGGGGTGAAGCGGGAAGCCCAGCCTCCGGATGAAGTGAGGGACTAACAACACCCTCTCGCCTAGCCAGAGAGTGGGGACAACTTGGCCCCTCCTCCAGAGCCCGGTGAGTGACATTGGCCAGAAGGTAGCCAGCGCGCTTCAGATTATCGATGCCGTCGTTGGTGACGCTGGAGGCCTCCCACTTTCCTTTCGAACCAGATCCAGCCATGGACGGATTGAGGAAGTGGCTAGGAGGGATTCTTGGGGGAGGACGGGTCAGGGCGCTGGAGCCCAGTAGATTGGGGAAGCAATGGCGAGAGAGGAAGGGGAAAGCGTGTGGCAGTTTTCCTTTTATAAACTGCCATAATACCAAGAGTCCCTTTATTGCGCCTCAGACCTCGCCGCTTCCCGATATAATCGTGTCATTATGCGTGAGTGGGATAAGCAAAATCATTGATCATATCCCTTAAAACACGGGGCACGATCTCCATATTGATGGGACGTGCCAATGGAGGAGCCGCCTCGAACCTGAATCAAGTTTTTACAATGGTTCAGTGTTTGTGGCCGGCCGTGACCTTTCGCCAAAAGTTATCACGCAAGGGCACTGTTCACACTTGAGCGGTTGGCCTTCGAGGCTAAGCGATGTTCACAATTCGGAGTCAGGATATAATCCGGATGACCCATGGCTGAACTTGGACGAGTGGCCCTTGAGGGATAGGTATGATGGGCCCAACGGCGCTTCGATGAATCGGGAGATCATCGGCAGCCGAACTATTGACATCCGAACATTGAGGGGGTGAAGAACTCATCTTGCAAGCCGGAGACTTCGGACATGCAGAACTACCAGAAATCATGAACCCCGGCGTTGGACACTAGTTCGGGGGCTACTGAGGGAGTCCAAGACTAAGGGGTCCTCGGGCTGCCAGACTATCTCCTGTGGGCCAGACAAGTGGGCCGCTCAATGACTACTAGAAGGTTGAGCTATAAGGCGACTCCGTGTCCGGATAGGAAACCTTGGAAGCCTTGGTGTGTCCTCCAAGTCAAGATGGTAGAATCGGCATGTTTATTCCTTCATTGTAACCGACCATGTAACCCTAGTATCCCTGGTGCCTATATAAACCAGAGGGTTTAGTCCGTAGAGGCTAGAAGAAGAAACATCATCCTACTCACCTAGGGTTTAGTTCATCTAATCTCGTGGTAGATCGACTCAGTAATCACCCTATACACTTCAATACAATCAAGCAGGGCGTAGGGTTTTGCCTCTCCGAGAGGGCCCGAACCTAAGTAAACATCGTCTCCTTCGTCCCTTGTTCCCCATTGATCCAAGGTCCACAGCTCAGGACCCCCTACCCGAGATTCACCGGTTTTGACACCGACATAAAGGGAGCAAGAACGGAGTTTCGAGTGGAGTTTTCAGCACTTTGGAGCCACCATGATGAAGTACAAGGACATGGAAGAAATATACAAGATGCCCTTTCACTAATTTCGTCCATAGCTTAATATAGGTGTTGTGCCACCTTATTTTTGGGCCAGACCCATGTAATTTTGAAATACTACTTTTAGGTTATATTTTTAGAGTCTATATTGTAGGGAAAACGACTTAGGAGGTGTTTTAGTTCCACCTTGTCAAGGGAGGAAAAAATCTCCTCTCTTTCCCCCTACAAATAGAGCCCTTAAGGCACCCTTTATACTTTGGATTTTGTTTAGATTAAAAGTTCGCCATAGCAGCAACTTCGCGTATTTTGTTTGTGTTCTACGACCAGACAAAGACGTCACAGAACCCCACATTTCATTAATAAAGCTTTTTTCTTATATTCGCAATATCCATATTGCAATTTTAGTTTCTTGCTTGTTCTTCGTTTGCGTGCAGGAAACAGACCCTCATGGTCAGGTTAATCGTACTCCAGCATGGTCAATAACCTCTCGATGTTGGTTCAGAGCCGGCCCTGAGGGGAGCAGGGGCGGCCGCCCAAAGCCCCCAAAATCTAGGGGGCCCGGCCCAGGTATGTAGGCAGGCTATGGCCTATGGAGTCGGAGAAAAAATCGCAACGCTCGGCTTTCACGCATGCCGGCAGCCAGGCACGCAAGCGCGAGAAGCAGCAGGCAGATAGCCCGATCCCACCCAGCAGCGATCGATTTGGCTTACCCTTAAGAAAAGCGATCAATTTGCATGTGATCCCTTTCATCACATATTAAAAAAAATCGTGGTCCCTTTCTATTTTTCAATTAGCACAGATCGTGATCCCTTTATATTTTCCATCACGCGGGGATTCCCAGTCCCAGCCCTAGGCCGCCGACGCCATACTGCCGCCCCCTTCTCCTACGAGTAACTCCTTCCAAATCCAGTTCACCGGCGCCGCTGATTAGTGATTACAATTCCCAAGGTCCCCGTCGTCATCCGGTTTGCTAAATTGAATTGCTCTCTGACTCTAGCCTCTTGGCCATGTATAGCAGCATAGGCACACGCACTGACGCTCATCAGTATTCAGTCATCACAGATTCGACCGTCGGGTATATCTTAATCATATTGTCGTTCATTGATGCATAGCAGGCACTATTCAACAAATGATGCAATGATTTTTTTTCATTTGCAGCAGTGTGTTATCAATATCATGTCATCCAGAAACAGGAAGTATCCATCAGGTAGTGATAAAAGGAAAACAAAGAAACTTGTGGATAAATTGGTACAATCACAAGGCAGTGATATTCATAAATTTCTCAAGAGTAATATTGATGCTTCCGCTGCTTCGATAAACCGAGATGATGAGTTGGTGATGGTTGTCATAGAGGAAGAGAAAGAGCAACCAACTAATGAGAATTCGGAATCGGATCAGGAAAAAGAAAAGGCTGACCCCATATTATTGGATGACATTGACATCACCCCCATCATAAGTGATTTTAGATGCATTTAAGTGTTGTTTAAAATATTATGATGCTCATGTTGTTGTTGTTGTTGTTGTTATATCCATATTAAGGGCCTCGAGTTTTAGTTTCGCCCCGAGCGCCCACAATCTCAGGACCGGTCCCTGAGTTGGTTTAACAATTGCTAAGATGCGGCATTCTCACACGTTCGTAGTCAGATCTTTAAAGTCTACTCCACCAAAAACGATAGCTACCATCTTATCGAAAGACAGGATACCTTTGCCTATATTACGACCCAAACTAAAAACCAGACAATCCCATCCGCTCGGCCGACCCAACAAACAAAAAGCGTTCAAAAAAATTGTGGACGCGAAAAAAAAATGCATCGGCCACCCATTGGGTGACACGGACCCAAACTAAAAATCAGGCAATCCCATCCGCTCGGCTGACCAAAACAGACAAAAAAGCAAACAATACGTGCATCCGTTCAGGTTGGCGCGTTGGAGTTGCCCAAAAAGACAAAAAGCGGACAATACATGCATCCGAAAATCAGACAATCTCATCCGCTCGGTCGACCCAAACAAACAAAAAGCCAACAATATGTGCATCCGTTTGGGTTGGCGCATTGGAGTTGCATTGGAGTTGCTCTTATCATCGCTTAGCTTTTCACATGTTACACAGAAATGGCCGAATAAATGGATAGAATTGAATCAATGAAGTTTATTCTAACATGGTGTGTTTATACATGTAGTGCAAGCAGCTGTTTCAATTACAACATGGGTATGGACAATGTTACAAGTGGAAATGTTGAAACTATACACTGATGTTACAGCTAATTAGTACTACGAGGCAGAACGGACAATTGCCTTGGGAAGTACAAACAATTACCAATTGGCAATATAAAAAATAACATCTGTATTGTGTATCTATAGAACATCACCAGCTATAGATTATCCCAATCAGTGGACCGCAGGGGAATGTACTTTGATCGGTCAGTTCGAATTCCCCTAAACCCTGTTGTTCTCGAGGAAACCATTGGGATTGCAAGCACTGAAGAAGCGCTGATGGTCTCCTCCCCAAGGCCAAGTGACATGGAGCAAGCCGACTGCAAATAAGATGACATGAGGTAGCATACCTGCATCAACGCAAAAGCATACCTTGATCTAGAAAAAGACGCACTGACCTTTGCTCTCGACAATATGTGTTTTGCTTTCACTTTTACTGAGGTTGAGAATGAGTCCATATCATCTACTTCCGTCTCCTCCATCGGCAACTTTCTTGGCCTGCAATTTCCTGATACATGTGCTTCACTGAAAAGGCAAAGTAAAAAAAGACATTCACTGTAAAATGCAATGAAGCATAAGGTTTAACTAGTGGAAAGAGCAGATAGCAACAAGAACCTGTTCATATCAATTGCCGCGTCCTTTGTGGCGTTAGAGCCATCTTTGGTGTCAGCTACTAAGAATTTCCATGGTCAAAACCATTTTATGTTTATGTAAAAGCACATGAAATCAACTTATTGCCAAGTGCGCACCTTTATTTTCATCAGGTGCTAGCAAGGATATGCCTATGAAGACAAATGTCATGCCCAGCACGAACATTATTATCCTGAGTGTATCAAACACCTAAGGCAAGTCAAAAGCTTCAATTAGTGCATGACCAAACACAAAATTCACTTGCCATTACAAACATTCATGAATAAGAACTTACTTGATACTCTTGAAAGTAAACAAATCCTGTACAAATAGAGAAGAAAGTCCATGCAATCTGAAACATTGGGACAATCAGTATTGCATCAAACAGAGACAGTCCTTCATTCAGTCTCGCCATCTGTGCCACAGTAGAGTCCGATTACACAACAATATCAATCACAACAGAATGTATCATTGTCTCGGAATAATGCATTAGCTTAGTGTCTGCACTACATTACCCAAAATCCAGCTGTACAGAGAAATAACAGAAGAATTGAGTATGTGAACCAGCTGTGGAATTGGTATCTGCTGCTCATGGTCAGCCTCAGCATGTTAGACCTAGTAGTAACCAAATAAAGGTGGGGAGTATTGCAGGGTAGTCAGAAACTCGCAATCAAAGAGGATATGCATGTCATATGCATAAATCTCGGTCAAACCTACAATGATTTCGCAAACAAGACGGAGCAAGATCCAATGGCACCAGATACAATAGCGTAAGAAAAGGGCAGCAGTGTTCGCCAATGTGTGCTAGTATCTTTTGCATTATCTGAAAGAATTGTCTCTCCACTCCTGCAGCAGAGTATTGTAACAGGTAAGAAACAACATAATCGAACGTTTCTAAAGAGGCTAGGTTTTAAGAGGGCAATTTCACCTATAGAGATATTGACTGAGTGCAACAACAAAGACCAATGACATACAATAGAGAACAAAGACCAAGTTGCTGTATTTCGCAATCAGCTGCTCCGGAGTATAAACTGCCCATGTATTTATATCATCAGAAGATTTACTTACAAGTTAGAACACAGATAAAGATAAAGCTGCGGGCTTACAGCTATACATCGTAATAGTATATGCTGCACCCAAGGTAATATGTTCCCTTGCAGGAGCGATGGTGTTACAATTGGCATGGAAACAAAAGCACACCAAAATAAAAACTAAAACTAAATTTCCTTACTGCAATACTAGTCTATAGGGAAACATACAACATAAATAATGTATTAAATAACTCATACCAGGAGATTGGTGATTGCCGAAGGAAACTAAGAAGACATTGCCAAAGACAATAAAAGTTGTGGCTACCATGACCCTGAAATAAAGTAAAATCCTAATTACTCTCATTTCATGATTCAATGTATTCATTCTAATATTTATTAATGTGGTCCCAAGAAGCTAAATATACATACTTCACTGAAATGGTCTTGTTCAACACAACGTAGGCAAATGCAATATTGGATACAAACTGAATTGATCCAAGAGCTGCAAGAAGTGACTGCAGTAAAATTACATGACCAATCATTTTCCAAATCATCTGAGTCACTAGAATGGAACGGGATATGAAAAACATGGTAGAATGAAATTAATTATATACATGCTATACTAAAGAGGCCAACATATGCAGCAAAGTCAACTGAACCTGTTATGTATGTCTTGTAGAAAAGCAAGAGGGAGGGGGGGGGGGGGGGGGGGGGGTTTACAATCGCTATAAGCCATTTATTTTTCAGTTGCATATGCACTAGTAGTCTACCATGCTAACTAACTATAGTTGCTTCAAGGAGAAGGTAGTAATCCAACCTGTGCGGCATATGCAAAGGACATGAAGTTTAGGCAGTTCCCCACAGCGAAAAAGAGTATACCTGGACGCATTTTTATATTATTAGATGTGACAGTTTCCTGTTATTTTATCAAATACATAAGTGAGTGAATAGGCTTATCAGACAGCATACCTATTCTCCAAGTCTGAAAATACATAACTGATTTTGGGACGAATTTGCCATCGCCTTGATTGTTACTTGAGTAGAGCTTTTCTCTCTGCCAAAAGAAACGAAAAAACAATCTTAAAATAAAATTCTAGAAATATGTTTCTTTCATAGAATGTTTGGCAGAATAAAATAATATGCTCAAACAAGATCAGGGGGTAAGCATGCAGAAAGAATGAGCTACATCATTGAGTATTGGCTTGGAAAAGCCACGCAATATATGCCATGTTGTCTGATTCTTTCACATAAAGTGCAAGTTACTGAAAACAAGTTGCTCACTTGAACTTGAGCTGACAGATCACAATCCTAATTCAATAACAGGAAGTTTTCTTATGACAAAAATAGCTAAAAATGCTACATACCATATGGAACCCAGATTTAATTTATCGAGTTAAGTAGATAGGTAAATAGAAAGCAATTGTGCAATACCCACCTGATCATGGCCCAGTTTGAGAAGATTAGTACCAAAGTTTATGGCAACACTACCCACAATATTGATCAACGCTCCTATAATCCAGTCGCCCATGAGTCGAAAAGGAATAAATCTCTCTTACAAATATATGGCATACTCCTCCAACAAGCCACTTCTAGAAGAGCTCATTTCACATGTCTTGCTGTAACCAACTGGAAGAGTTTATTTTGTTCACCGGTCCGCAAGAAATAGTATGGAGATGAAACCTGTGGTGGATGACACGGCAACCTGCAAAAGGAAGGGCACAACTGGCATATGAGTCAGATGCATATACGATGATTTATCACTCAAAAAGAGCATCATTTGGTGTCCAAAGATGAGCTAGCACCCCCTGAGAAGCTGGCCAATGTAACAGCAAGAAGCTACTACCTTACTGGCTGTGCATAGTATCTTCTGGCGAACATTGCCAGAGGGAAACAAACTTTTATGTTAAACAACTGCAAGCTACAATAATCCGTCCACATTTAGCTATCCAATCTTCAATAAGCTACTCCCTCCGTAACAAAATGTGAGACGTTTTTTATGCCCTGTGCAAAACCAAAAAAACGTCTTGCATTTGGTACAGAGGTAGTATTGTTTATTCATTATTTGAGAACTGCACAAGGCTAACATCCTACCGTTTGGGGGAGGTAAGAAGGGCCCTCCCCATATTGATGGCAAAATGTAACCGGCTTTGCCGATTAAATACTAGTACCAATTGTTTGGCCAATTAATCACAGGATCCATCATCTCAGGCTGGGGCAGCGTGAACTGATCGACTGGAATAATGATAATTAATAGTACTCCCCAACCCCGGAGTTGCAAACCCTGTAGATCTCGTCCCAAAACGACCAACAACGCATAAATTACTTCCAAAAATACGAGAGAGGGAGCGTGCGGACGCATTCGCAGCTTAGATCTAGCCTGAAATCGACAATATAAATCAGAGCCCGAACAACCGAACAACCGACCATATGCGGGGGGGGGGGGGGGGGGGGGGGGGGGGGGGGGGGCAACACGATTCCGACAAGTAAAATGCAAACAATATAGCAAAGGAAGGCACAGGCACGTGTAGATCAAAGCAATCATCACCTGAAACGGAAGGGAAGAAAAAGCCGAGTATGTTCTACACTCTCGTGGTAGTAGGCGCCCTCGGTGGCGGAGCTCGGATTCCTGAGGCGCGCGAGGGGAATGGAGGGAAAGCGGGAACCGGCAGGGGGGGAGAAGAAATGCCGGAATGGGTGGAGAGTGGAGACGTAGACAAAGGAAGAGGACGATGCAGGTCAGGTCAGAGGGTGGTTGGCACGTAAAGAGATCAGCGGAAGCCGTCGGATCTCTATCGGACGAGCAGCGTGGACGGCGGGTCAGGTAAGCCGGAACCGGAAAGGGACGCGCAGGCAGACAGCCGGGCATGTTTTGGCCACAGGATTTATAGAGGAATTTTAAAGGAAAAATCTTTTGATGGTCTTTCGTTTAAAGGAATGGAATCCTGTACAGGATTTCTTTTTTTCCTTCATGTTTTACAGGAAAAGAAAAAAGAGGTCCGACCTCTTGAAAAACTTTCCTGGCGCTAACGATGCGTGAGTCGGCAACTGTTCGATCACTTTTTTTCGCTTGCATTGCTCACCACGTAGAAATAGACAGAGGAGGGAAAGAAAAAAAAACCGAGCCCAGATCCATCTATCCCCTCCTCTCACACAGAACGGCGCAGCTGACTGGCAGGGAAACGACAACGGACGGCCGAGCGATGCGGCCACATCCGGACGGCGGCCAGCAAACATCGGCAAGCTAGAGAGCATCTACCGCCGACCTGCTTTATATTCAGACCTGGTGCTAATTAGTGGAGAAATAGTCCAGTCCAACTTGCCGGTATGAGTTGCCCCAAGCAATTTCCCCTATCTTGAGTGATAGAGGCAAAGGTGTCCCGATGTTTTGATGAGATGGTCGCTATCGTTTTCAGTGGGAGTCGACCTTGACGATCCGACTACGAACTTGTGAACATCGCGCCTTAGCAATCACTAGACCAACTTCTGAGGGGTTATTGACCACGCCGGAGCACGATCAACCTGACCACGAGGGTCTGTTTCCTGCGAGCAAACGAAGAACAAGCAAGAAACTGAGATTGCAATATAGATATTGCGAATAAAAGATGAAAGCTTTATTAATGAATGTGGGGTTCTGTGACGTCTTGGTCTGGTCGTTAGACACAAACGAAGTACGCGAAGTTGCAGCTATGGCGAACTTTTAATCTAAACAAAACCCAAAGTCTAAACAATGCACTAAGGGTTGTATATATGGAGGAATAGGGGGATTTCGTGGCCCTTGGAGGAGGGGTCTGAAACCAACCCTAACTCTTGTTTCCCCACACATACGGACTCTAAAAACAGTCTATACTTAAGTATTTCGAAAATACATGGGCCTGGCCCAATAATAAGGTGACGCGGCACCTAGAATAGCCTTTGGACGAAACTTATGAAGTGGCATCTTGTATATTTCGTCCAGGGCTTCATGCACTCCTTATGGTGGCTTCAAAGTCCTGGAATCATCACTTGTAACTCCGTTCTGGATCCCCTTGCACATGCCATCATTTCCATGCTTGGTCTTGCTCTAGTGTTCATCCCTCTTATCCAAGCCTGGCCCTTCATTTGTAAGAAAAACAAATGTATCCAATTTAGGCAGTATCATATTCTCATGAACATTAGAATCATTACCAAGAAATGAAAGTACCTGATAATTTAATTGGCGTGCGCAAACTCTAGTAATTGGTCCAGTATGTATAGCAGCAGGGGATGTGGGTGTAATAATGGTATTGATGTCCTCATCATCCTCCCCTTCTTGAAATGAAGTCGTCCTCGATGAAAGCTCATCTTCCTCACCCAAATAAGGCTTCAAATCTGCAATGTTAAAAGTGGGACTAACCCCAAAATCTGCAGGCAGCTCAAGTTTATATCATTATCATTTATTTTCTCTAACACCTTAAAAGGACCAGCAGCACGTGGCATTAGTTTTGATTTGCGCAAATTAGGAAGTCTATCCTTACGCAAATGTAACCAAATAAGATCTCCAGGTGCAAACACAACATGTTTTCTATTCTTATCTCCAGCAAATTTATATTTAGCATTCATACGCTCAATGTTTCCTTAGTTAACTCATGCATTTTTAAAATCAATTCAGCATGTTCTTTATCATCAAAATTAACCTTCTCCGAAGATGGAAGAGGCAACAAATCAATAGGTGCACGAGGTAGGTAACCATACACAATTTCAAAAGGGCACATCTTAGTAGTAGAATGCAATGAACAATTATAAGCAAATTCAATATGAGGCAAGCATTCTTCCCACATTTTCTTATTATTCTTCAAAACAGCTCTAAGCATAGTAGACAATGTTCTATTGACTACTTTAGTTTGTCCATCAGTTTGGGGGTGACAAAGTAGTACTAAAAAGCAGTTTAGTCCCCAACTTAGCCCATAAACATCTTCAAAAGTGGCTAAGAAATTTAGTATCACGATCTAAAACAATAGTATTTGGCACACCATGCAAGCGGATAATTTCACGAAAGAACAAATCAGCAACATTAACAGCATCATCGTTTTTATGACATGGTATAAAGTGTGCCATTTTGAGAACCTATCCACGACAACAAATATGATATCCCTCCCCTTCTTTGTTCGAGGTAAACCTAAAACAAAGTCCATAGATATATCCTCCCAAGGAACACTAGGTACAGGCAAAGGCATATATAAACCATGAGGATTGAGTCGTGACTTAGCTTTTTGACATGTAATGCAGCGAGCAACAAAACGCTCAACATCCCGTCTCATCTTTGGCCAAAAAAATGTGTAGCAAATATATCCTCCGTCTTCTTGACGCCAAAGTGTCCCATTAATCCTACTCCATGCGCCTCCTGCAATAACAAAAGACGAACGGAGCTAGCTGGAATGCATCGAAACACAAATCCATCGTTAAGAACGAACTTGTTCCAAGTTCTCCCTTCCTTACAATTCTGTAATACATCTTTAAATTCAGCATCATGCACATATTGATCTTTGATGGTCTCCAAACCAAATTTTTTAAAGTCAAGTTGTGAAAGCATAGTATAACGACGAGACAATGCATCAGCAATAATATTTTCTTTACCCTTCTTGTGTTTAACAACATAAGTGAAAGTCTCAATGAATTCAACCCATTTAGCATGTCTACGGTTCAGTTTTGCTTGACTTTTAATGTGTTTCAAAGAGTCATGATAAGAATGTATAAAAAATTCCTTGGGCCATAAATAATGTTGCCATGTTTCTAAGGTCCGAACAAGAGCATATAATTCTTTATCATAAGTAGAATAGTTCAGACTAGGCCCACTCAATTTTTCAGAAAAGTATGCAACAGGTTTGCCATCTTGTAATAACACACCTCCTAATCCAATTCCACTAGCATCACATTCAAGCTCAAAGGTCTTAATAAAATCAGGAAGTTGGAGTAAAGGAGCATGTGTCAACTTATCTTTCAATACCGTGAAGGCTTCGTCATGTGCGGTACCCCAAACAAAAGGCACATCCTTTTTTGTAAGCTCGTTGAGAGGTGCAGCAATGGTGCTGAAATCTCTCACAAAACGCCTATAGAAACCAACGAGGCCAAGGAAACTCCTCACTTGTGTGACCGTGCGGCTAACTCTTAATAGCTTCAATCTTAGTTTTATCAACTTCAATTCCCTGTGGAGTAACAACATAGCCAAGAAAAGATACTCGGTCGGTGCAAAAGGTGCACTTTCCAAGGTTACCAAACAAACGTGCATCACGTAGAGCAATAAAAATAACACGTAAATGTTCCAAATGGTCCTCCAAAGATTTGCTATAAATCAATATGTCATCAAAGTAAACTACCACAAATCGTCCAAGGAAAGCACATAAAACTTCGTTTATTAATCTCATGAAAGTACTAGGTGCATTAGTTAACCCAAAAGGCATGACTAGCCACTCATATAATCCAAACTTAGTTTTAAATGTTGTTTTCCATTCATCTCCCAATTTCATACGAATTTGATGGTATCCACTACGCAAATCAACTTTGGAGAATATTGTAGAGCCACTCAATTCATCAAGCATATCATCTAGCCTAGGAATAGGATGACGATAATGAATAGTAATATTATTAATGCCTCTACAATCAACACACATACGCCATGTACCATCCTTTTCAGGCACTAGTATAATAGGAACAGTACAAGGACTAAGAGATTCACGTATATAACCTTTGTTGAGCAGCTCTTGTACTTGACGCATAATCTTCTTCGTCTCCTCTGGATTGGTACGGTATGGTGCACGGTTGGGTAATGATGCAGCGGGAATTAAGTCAATTTGATGCTCAATCTGATGCGGAGCATCCCACGTTGATCTCCATGTACACTCCGACTACTCTCCAAGCCCTAAGAGAACATAAGACGAGACCTCATCTATACACCATTGGACACAAGGTGAACTTGCTCCACTTCGAACCATCACTTTCCATACGTGAGACATGGCTACTACCTCAAACATGTGTGCTATGCATGACCAGGAACCAAGAGGAAGACCATGGACAAGAAGGCGAGGACACCAAGCGCGAGGAACGAGAAGAAGAGCTACGGAAGAAGCTCCAGCCACCGGACGACCGGTCGGGACCGGACGTCCGACGCCTGAAGACCCACCGGACGACCGGCCCGGACCGGACGACCGGCAATCCCGCACCCGAGCCAAACGAGCGAACGTCCGACAAGTCCCGGACGTTCGACACACTCCAGCGACCGGACGTCTGACCGTCTCCGGAAATCCTACGCCACATCAACCGAGCCAAAACGCCGGACGTCCGACAAGTACCGGACGACCGGACCCTCGTGAGCCACCGGACGTCCGGTACCCGTCGGACGTCCGACGCCTGTCTGTGCACAGTGTATCGGGCCGAGCCCATGTATCCTTTCGCCCTCACTTACCCCTTCATGGCCCTAGACTATATATACTCCTCCACCTCCACCATTTGAGGATTAGCGTTGGTTTAGCTCATACTTAGAGATAGAGCTTCGCTCATCCACATCGGATCTACTCCTCGTGAGAGAACGCGGCCTCTTCGGAGAAGATCCCTTTGGATTCAAGACCTCCTTTTGGAGAAGAACATCAAGACCTCCTCACGGAGAAGACCGGCTACATTTGTATCGTCCGTTGTTGACTTTGGATCTTGTATCTTACCTTTGTGTTCATCGATCTAGTGCATGTGTGATCTATTCTTGTTGGTTGAGTGATTCTCTC